>NC_139635.1:16006516-16019016 GCF_964638095.1 Poromitra crassiceps
CACACACACACACACACACACACACACACACACACACACACACACACACACACACACACACACACACACACACACACAGCACAACACGTTCAACAAGCCTCTCTCTTCTGAATAGTCTGTGATCTTCTGTAGAGCTGCTAGTTCTCATGATAAACATTCTCAGTGTCAAACTGCCATGTTGGGTCCTTGAATCGGGCCTGGAAAGTCCCTGGTGCCAACTGCCAACCAGCTGCATGCGTGCTTTGCATCGCTGTGAGCAGGCTGAAGTGGTGGAACTTGCCAACAGCCAACGTGTTCAAATGGGAAAAAAAAAAAAAAAAAAAGCAGCAGTATGAGCCTTTCCAAACAGTCCCTCCTGGGTAGTGACAGTGATATAGTGTGTGGGTATACGTGTTAGGGATGTTCATTTTGAAAATTTTCCAAAATCTATAATCGGTGAAAATTAACGATCAATTATCGATTATTGATCATATTAATACTTAGAAAATTTTCAATTTTTATTTTTTTTCAATTTTTCATTTTTTTTTATTTTTTACAAAATGAATGCCTATGGCAGAAAATACGAAAGACAAAGTGTTCTCCTCAATGAACTCTTTATTTCAATGTGTCTCCTCTCCAACACTGCTGTCCCCGGCGCATGCCGGTGTGAATTTCCCATGTTTAAAACAGTTTTGTTGGCACAAAGGCCCGTAGCCAGCCAGAAAACTAGAGACTATATGAAGCTCCACCTCACGTTAGTCGGCTGTGCAATGGAGTGGGGCGAGGAGGAACGAATTCCACCCAAACCTAGTCCAATTTTTTTTTTTTTTTTAATAATTAAAAAATCGATCCAAATGCCACAGGATCGATTCCAATCCTTAACGATCAATTATCGATTTTCGATAATTGATGAACATCCCTAGTACGTGTTTTGATATGTTCTTGGGTATGTTTTCTCTATTTGTGTGGATGTGCGTCAGTTCGTTAAGAGCTGCTGGCTTGTGTGTGGACTGGATTGCTTGTGAGTGTTGACACCACACTCTTCATAGGTCGTTGTTGTGGCATTCTCATCGGAGGCACTTCACTATAATTGTTGTATACATTTACAAAGGGCCCACAGCACTGCAGCGCAGCACTCGTCTGCTTGTACAAACGAGTTTGCTTTGTTTGGAAGGCGTGAACGCATTCAAATGGTGGGGTGATTTGCCCATGCTGTTACACATAGCACTGTGCTGTCAGGCTGTATAACAGAGCTGTCAGGCTGTATAACAGCACTGTGCTGTCAGGCTGTATAACAGCACTGTGTTGTCAGGCTGTATTACAGCACTGTGCTGTCAGGCTGTATAACAGCACTGTGCTGTCAGGCTGTATAACAGCACTGTGCTGTCAGGCTGTATAACAGAGCTGTCAGGCTGTATAACAGCACTGTGCTGTCAGGCTGTATAACAGCACTGTGCTGTCAGGCTGTATAACAGCACTGTGCTGTCAGGCTGTATAACAGAGCTGTCAGGCTGTATAACAGCACTGTGCTGTCAGGCTGTATAACAGCACTGTGCTGTCAGGCTGTATAACAGCACTGTGCTGTCAGGCTGTATAACAGCACTGTGCTGTCAGGCTGTATAACAGAGCTGTCAGGCTGTATAACAGCACTGTGCTGTCAGGCTGTATAACAGCACTGTGCTGTCAGACTGTATAACAGCACTGTGCTGTCAGGCTGTATAACAGAGCACTGTGCTGTCAGGCTGTATAACAGCACTGTGCTGTCAGGCTGTGTAACAGCACTGTGCTGTCAGGCTGTATAACAGCACTGTGCTGTCAGGCTGTATAACAGAGCACTGTGCTGTCAGGCTGTATAACAGCACTGTGCTGTCAGGCTGTATAACAGAGCTGTCAGGCTGTATAACAGCACCGTGCTGTCAGGCTGTATAACAGCACTGTGCTGTCAGGCTGTATAACAGCACCGTGCTGTCAGGCTGTATAACAGCACTGTGCTGTCAGGCTGTATAACAGAGCACCGTGCTGTCAGGCTGTATAACAGCACTGTGCTGTCAGGCTGTATAACAGCACTGTGCTGTCAGGCTGTATAACAGAGCACTGTGCTGTCAGGCTGTATAACAGCACTGTGCTGTCAGGCTGTATAACAGAGCACTGTGCTGTCAGACTGTATAACAGCACTGTGCTGTCAGGCTGTATAACAGCACCGTGCTGTCAGGCTGTATAACAGCAGGCTGTATAACAGCACTGTGCTGTCACGCTGTATAACAGCAGGCTGTATAACAGAGCACTGTGCTGTCAGACTGTATAACAGCACTGTGCTGTCAGGCTGTATAACAGAGCACCGTGCTGTCAGGCTGTATAACAGCACTGTGCTGTCAGGCTGTATAACAGCACTGTGCTGTCAGACTGTATAACAGCACTGTGCTGTCAGGCTGTATAACAGCACTGTGCTGTCAGGCTGTATAACAGCACTGTGCTGTCAGGCTGTATAACAGCACTGTGCTGTCAGGCTGTATAACAGCACTGTGCTGTCAGGCTGTATAACAGCACTGTGCTGTCAGGCTGTATAACAGCACTGTGCTGTCAGACTGTATAACAGCACTGTGCTGTCAGGCTGTATAACAGCACTGTGCTGTCAGGCTGTATAACAGCACTGTGCTGTCAGGCTGTATAACAGAGCACCGTGCTGTCAGATTGTAGTCATTTTGTGTCTAAAAGGCATGAAGGCATGAAGCCCTCATCAATGTTTTGAAAAAGGCGGATTGGGGAGTAAATGGGATGAGAATAGAATAGAATAGAACATAATAGAATAGAATAGAACAGAACAGAACAGAACAGTGTGAATTGTCATCTGTCCATGGTGCTTGGTGTTATTCTCTGACGTGCATGTTCATCAATGGCCTTTTTATTGTTTGTGGAACATACAGCAGGCCATGTAGGAACAGCTCCCTCCTTGTCAGTCTTGGGCCATAATCTTCTCCAGCCATCAGCATGTCTTCTTAAACTCCTCCTTTGTGCTGCTTCTCCAGGTTTTCTGGCTTCCTCTCCCCAGTTTCCCCTTTTGCCTTTCTATCTGTTCTGCTCTCGAAGCAGCGGCTCACTGGGAGAGGAGGATAACAGTGTTGATCACAGCAGGAGTGTCGAGAACACAGTCCGCATGCTGTGTGCCGGCGGGTGGACTACACCGTCTAGACGGCAGACACTAGCTGTCCTTCAAACAAAACCACTGCTACCTACACACACGCACGCACACACACTCACACACGCACACGCACATGCACATGCACACACATCACACACACACGCACGCATGCACACACGCACGCGCACACACACACACACACACACACACACACACACATCACACACACGCGCGTCTGTGTGTGATGTGTCTGCATTTGTGTGTGTCCATATTATCGATGTTTAGTTAGCACCAAAGGGCAGATACCGGAAAGACTGGCTGGATGGATGGATGGAGGGCTGTGTGTGAGTGGCTGATTGACCAACTGATTTACTGGACTTAATGCATTGGGAATAGCTGATGTAACGGTTGGCTGGCTGGCTGCTTGGCTGACTGCCTCACTAACTGACTGGTGTTTCCATGCCAGAGTAATGCTTGAGTTTCCTGTCGCCACCATTCAATCAGTTAACAACAGACTATCCCCCCCTCCCCCGTTGACTTGGAAACGTTGTGTCATCACTGATGCATCGGATTGATTTTGTGTTGACATAATTGAGCTAATTTAGCTAAACTAAGCTAGCTAAACATATACAGTAGGACCTGCTCAGCTAACCATCACTGCCTTGTTGGAAACAGATCCAGTTTGCACACTAGCAAATAGGGCTGTCACTTTTTCCCAAAATAAAGTTCGAACAAACTTTAATTGCCCGCAAAATGTTCGAATATATTCGAAGTTTTTTGGTTAATTATTATTATTATTATTATTATTATTATTATTATTATTATTATTATTATTATTATTATTATTATTCATTTATTTTTTTGCAGGCCAGGCCACCGGGCATCGGCCCGACGTGTTAGCTTGGACGCTCACAGTCACAACACTGCCTCACAAACTTGGCTGCATCCAACTCGAGACAACTTTTCAGACCCTGGAGACAATCTTTCTCAGAAGAGAGTAACGCGACAAATCTGGATACTTTTTCTGACATGGGATTAACATTACCAGCAAGCAGCAGTTGGTTAATTTTGGTTAATTAAAAAAAAAAAAAAATCGAACATGCCCTCCTCCCCCACATTCGAAGTTAAATTCGAATTTCGAATAAAAAGTGACAGCCCTACTAGCAAATGCATGTAGTAGAAGCTAGCTAGCGTTAGGCTGCGTCGATACATTTCCGTCCGCCGGGCAGTTTTGGAATGTCAGCGTTCGTCAATTGAAAACAAACAAACAGTTGAATGTCTCTTATTTGCTAAACGGACGGTGACAAATCCGTCCGCCCGACGGAGGGAAATCTGACGGAGACGGACGCGACAGAGAGCGTCCCCCCAACCCATAACCACAGCGTGTGAGAAGTGTCAGAGAAGTTGATCGCGATAAAATAGGTGGAGGCTATACGACTTGAATTCAATTAAATTCATCAAAGACAACATTATTGTGTTTTTTTCTTCTTATTTAGATCAATGTAATATTCCATTCTGAGTGGCCCAGGCGAGCCGTAGTCTGGCGGCCCTTCTGGCATTTGCCCAAATGCCAGATGGCCAGTCCGTCTCTGTCTGACTGACTGCATAAGTCTGCCTGCTCAGCCCGCAGAGTCAGACACACTGGCTAAGCAGCTGAGCGGCTAGACCTCCACGCACATCCACGTCCTTCTGGACCTCCACGCACATCCACGTCCTGTCTGGACCTCCACGCACATCCACGTCCTGTCTGGACCTCCACGCACATCCACGTCCTGTCTGGACCTCCACGCACATCCATGTCCTGTCTGGACCTCCACGCACATCCACGTCCTGTCTGGACCTCCACGCACATCCATGTCCTGTCTGGACCTCCACGCACATCCACGTCCTGTCTGGACCTCCACGCACATCCACGTCCTGTCTGGACCTCCACGCACATCCACGTCCTGTCTGGACCTCCACGCACATCCATGTCCTGTCTGGACCTCCACGCACATCCATGTCCTGTCTGGACCTCCACGCACATCCATGTCCTGTCTGGACCTCCACGTACATCCACGTCCTGTCTGGACCTCCACGCACATCCACGTCCTGTCTGGACCTCCACGCACATCCACGTCCTGTCTGGACCTCCACGCACATCCACGTCCTGTCTGGACCTCCACGCACATCCACGTCCTGTCTGGACCTCCACGCACATCCACGTCCTGTCTGGACCTCCACGCACATCCACGTCCTGTCTGGACCTCCACGCACATCCACGTCCTGTCTAGACCTCCACGCACATCCACGTCCTGTCTGGACCTCCACGCACATCCACGTCCTGTCTGGCTGAACTAATGTCTGCTGCCGTGATGCATGGCCATGTCAGGTGCATCACAAAGAGGCTGCTGAAAAGTTCACTTTTCTCCAAAACTTGTCGTAAAGTGTCGAAAGTCAAGGTGCAGCGTCTGGACCTCGTTTATGGTTTATTCATAATGACGCTTCACACTCCCAAGGACTGGGGACTGGACACGCTGACGGCTGTCTGTGTGTGTGTGTGTGTGTGTGTGTGTGCGTGTGCGCGTGTGTGCATGTGTGTGTGTGTCCATGAGTGTGTTTGAGTGTGTATGAGGAAGAGAAAATTGTGACAGTGTGTGTGAGTAACGGGGAGATCTTGTGTGCGTGTGTGTGTGTGTGTGTGTGTGTGCGTGCGTGCGTGTGTGCGTGCGTGCGTGCGTGCGTGCGTGGACACGGCTGGATGCCGTTGGCTGTCTTCAGATAGCGGCTGGTCTATTCTGATGGGGAGAGGTGACTGGGTTTGTAGCTGTCATACACACGCGCACACACACGCACGCACACACACACACACGTGCACACACGGACACACACACACACACACACACACACACACACACACACACACACACACTGACAGACAGATGTACAACACAACACAACACAACACACACACACACACACACACACACACACACACACACACACACTGACAGACAGATGTACAACACAATACAACACAACACAACACACACACACACACACACACACACACACACACACACACTGACAGACAGATGTACAACACAATACAACACAACACAACACACGCACACACACACACACAGTCACACAGCTAGTCGGCGGTTGACTTTGTCCTTGTAATTGGTCCTGTGGGAGTTGTCAGAGGTGTCCTGGCCAGACGTCTGCGAGGTGGCAACATGCACACTTAACGTGATGGAGGGACGGAGAGGATGTGATGGTCACCTGAAGGTCATCAACATTTATCAGTCTGAAAGGGACGAGGACAGGAGACTGGAGGAGACATCAGTCTGAAAGGGATGGGGACAGGAGACTGGAGGAGACATTATCAGTCTGAAAGGGACGGGGACAGGAGACTGGAGGAGACATCAGTCTGAAAGGGATGGGGACAGGAGACTGGAGGAGACATTATCAGTCTGAAAGGGACGGGGACAGGAGACTGGAGGAGACATCAGTCTGAAAGGGATGGGGACAGGAGACAGGAGGAGACATTATCAGTCTGAAAGGGACGAGGACAGGAGACTGGAGGAGACATCAGTCTGAAAGGGATGGGGACAGGAGACAGGAGGAGACATTATCAGTCTGAAAGGGACGAGGACAGGAGACTGGAGGAGACATCAGTCTGAAAGGGATGGGGACAGGAGACAGGAGGAGACATTATCAGTCTGAAAGGGACGAGGACAGGAGACTGGAGGAGACATCAGTCTGAAAGGGATGGGGACAGGAGACAGGAGGAGACATTATCAGTCTGAAAGGGACGAGGACAGGAGACTGGAGGAGACATCAGTCTGAAAGGGATGGGGACAGGAGACTGGAGGAGACATTATCAGTCTGAAAGGGACGAGGACAGGAGACTGGAGGAGACATCAGTCTGAAAGGGACGGGGACAGGAGACTGGAGGAGACATCAGTCTGAAAGGGACGGGGACAGGAGACTGGAGGAGACATTATCAGTCTGAAAGGGACGGAGACAGGAGACTGGAGGAGACATCAGTCTGAAAGGGATGGAGACAGGAGACTGGAGGAGACATCAGTCTGAAAGGGACGGGGACAGGAGACTGGAGGAGACATCAGTCTGAAAGGGACGGGGACAGGAGACTGGAGGAGACATTATCAGTCTGAAAGGGACGGGGACAGGAGACTGGAGGAGACATTATCAGTCTAAAAGGGACGGGGACAGGAGACTGGAGGAGACATAAAGGGACGGGGACAGGAGACTGGAGGAGACATCAGTCTGAAAGGGACAGGAGACTGGAGGAGACATCAGTCTGAAAGGGACGGGGACAGGAGACAGGAGGAGACATGCCACCTTCCTTTCACCTGTGCTGCTATTCTAAACAACAAAGTCCACTGGTCTGTTTCAATAGTAATCTCCACGCTGGGTTTTGGGCACAGCAACTTTTAGCCTATAGCCTACCTAGTTCTTAACCTTAAGGTGAATAGTTGGCACAGTGTTAGGGATGCACAGTGTTAGGGATGCACAGTGTTAGGGATGCACAGTGTTAGGGATGCACAGTGTTAGGGATGCACAGTGTTAGGGATGCACAGTGTTAGGGATGCACAGTGTTAGGGATGCACAGTGTTAGGGATGCACAATAGCTTCTTTCCAATCTTTTCCAACTCTTTAGGATGATCCCCCCCCCACCCTATTTTCAGAGATCAACTCTCCTGTTGTGGAATGAAGACATGTTTATGCCTACTCTGATTGTGAACGTCCCCCGTTTGTTTGTGTGTTTGTGTGTTTGGATGTTTGTATCTCAGAAAGTGGGCCATGGAAGAACTGACTAACGTTCCACGCCCACTGGCCAAAAGGGGGTGTGATAATGGGCGTGGCCAATCACAAAAAAGGTGCCTACCTTCCACACGGACGCGCGTAACACCGTGAAACTTTGACGAAAGGTTGGCGGAGCCATGCACTGCTGAGTGAGCGCCCTCATGTGTCAGGACGTGATTTCACTTTACATTCACTTTAAATCTCGTGTCAGGACGTGATTTCACTTTAATTTCACTTTAAATCTCATGTGTCAGGACGTGATTTCACTTTAAATCTCATGTGTCAGGACGTGATTTCACTTTAAATTCACTTTAAATCTCGTGTCAGGATGTGATTTCACTTTAATTTCACTTTAAATCTCATGTGTCAGGACGTGATTTCACTTTAATTTCACTTTAAATCTCATGTATCAGGATGTGATTTCACATGAACTCACTTTGTTTGGTTCTGCGAGACCGTCATGGCTAGGGGTGCACCGATCGATCGGCACGCAATCTGTATCGGCCGATTTTGACCTCAAATATGTGATCTGCTGCTGCAGATATTTCTTTATTGTCGCCGATCGCATAGCCGATCATGCTGCACGTGAGAAACATGAGGCAGCCCATTTTCATGTCTTCAATGTCCATCGTTTAACTTTCATATTGTGCTCTAACGTTTATATCATTGTGTTGCAAAGCACACGCTTTGCTTTCGTCAGCCGTACTTTCCGTACTATAAGGCGCACCTGAATATAAGCCGCAGCAGCTAAATTGAATGATTGTTACATATAATATAAGCCGCACTGGACTATAAGCCGCAGGTGTTTTAATGTTTAAAACTGGTCAGGAGGAGGCGTAGCGCCTGCCTGTAACAGAGATCTCCGTGTCTTATCAGCGGAGACCGTTTTGAGTCCGATGAACAAATCAATCAAAAACACTTCACTACGTCCAACATAGGCTACAAGATTTGTTTCATTCCATTGAATTTGGCAGCGCGGACGAAACATGGGTGGAACGAAACATGCAAATGACATGTTTTGCATCCTCATCGTCGTAACACAGCCAGTTCTCCATCTTTTGAAGCATGATGTTAGATTACAACGAGCTAGTTGTGTGGCTTAGCCTTCCAAAATGTTGCCGTTAAGTTTTTAGAATGTAATACATAGAATTGGGAACGTTACATTCAATTTCATTCAGACTGTGTTTCTGGCTCAATCGGCGACATTTTTCCCCCGGAGCGAGGGAGGGTGGGAGGAGGGAGGGTGTTTTACAGTAGTGGCTGAGAGAGCGTAGTGGCACAGTGCTCCAATCAGGTCGCGAGGCACATTTTTTGCAACATCATCCAATCAGGGTCTCGCTCTCGTAATGTCTGTCTTGCTCTCGTTCTGTCTCTCGTACCAAAATCCATAGATTTAGGAGGTCCCCTAGTGGCCGTTAGCTGTAAAAATCCATAGATAAGCCGCACCGTTATATAAGGTCTGCACTTTCAATTTGATGCATGAAATGTAGGCCTATATGTAAAATGGAAACTGTTCTATAATAGACTACTATAGCTGCTTACAAAATAAATAAATAAATAAATATATATATATATATATCGGTGATCGGTAATCGGTAATCGGTGATCGGTCGATGATCGGTTGGGCAGATATTTCTCATAGGTGATCGGCAATCGGTGATCGGTGGCAAAAAACGTGATCGGTGCACCCCTAGTCATGGCCTCTGCCCCGGGCTACTTCAGAATCCACAATGCGGATGGGCCAATCAGGGACCTGCCTCGTAGTTGACATCGTAAACCGGCCAATCAGGAATGCCGCTGGCAAAACAGTAGGGGTGGGAATCACCAGATGTGTCATGATGCGATATTATCACAATACTTAAGTCACGATACGATACTATTGCGATATTGCGATATGCTGAGTATTGCGATATTGCGATATATTGTGATTTATTACCATTTTTCAACTGCAAATGATGTCCCCCAAAGGAAAATACTTTGTCAACATCAGTTTTATTTAATGAGATAAAGTTTCCAGTCTGTTCATCTCAATTCAATCATTTTGATTGCAGTAAAATGGGATGGTCAAGCAGACAGACTGACCAACACTGTCATGAAAGCCTGTCATAAATGTTTCATGCACTTGACATTTTGTATAATAAAATATCATGATACTTGACATTCGATATGATACGATATATTGCCCACAAAATATCACGATACTGTGCTGTATCGATCCCCCCCCCACCCCCCACCCCTACAAAACAGTAATGGCTGCCTCCATTGCTGTCCGCCTCGAGGAGTGACATCATTCGTTCATGGAGTTTAAACAGCCATACAGTGCAGGAGTAACATCATTCGTTCATGGAGTTTAAACAGCCATACAGTGCAGTTATTGCAGCGATAGACTCAATAACAGCAATGAAACAAGAACAGGAGTAGCAGAGTTTCTCGGCGGGAAAGACGTTTTCGCTGTTCTTCCGAGTGGATTTGGATTTGACTGGAGCCGACGCCGATTGGCTGAAGGACTGGCTCCACCCACTGAAATGACGCGGAACGAAACGAAACCGAATGCGAGTCCACGGATCCGGATGGGTTTTAACCAGGCTATGGAGATAGCAGGTGTTTGATTGGGTTGAATTTCAGCTCACAAACAAGTCGAAACGAAAGGGAATTCATGTTTGTTTTCAAATGTCAGATACAGAGAGAAGAGAAACGGCCACAAGAGAAATAAGCGAGGAAAGGTCTCCGCCATTAGTGAGGGGCATGAGCAAGCAGAAAGCAATGAAGTGAAGGTTAACGACTAGGGTTGTCCCGATCCGATCACGTGATCGGAAATCGGGGCCGATCACGTGATTTTCAACTGATCCGGAATCGGGGGGAAGAGATCGGATTTTTATGTATAAAAACGTCACAAAACAAATATGGCAATTCTCACATTTCAGTCATCCAAATAAACCACCTGTCATTTATTTTATCATTGCAATTTGTCATATTCATCGTAAACACGAGCCCTCTTGCGCAGCAACACACGCAGTTTTAACTTTAGTAGTGGGGAGTGAGCATTGATAAGAAGCGACAACTAATCCAGTGCAACAGCGCACAAGAGATCGGCCATTTTGGGGCGCAACAAACCTCTCTGTGCTATTGTCCTGTTGTCTGCGGCGCCACAATGGCCACGGTTCTCTTGTGAATTGTCGCTTCTTTCCTTCCATACTCTTTGTTTAGTGTTCGACTAGCCACACATCAGAACGCGATAAAACATACAAAAACACATGTCCAATCATAACTAGATGGTCGCACAGTGGCTAAAACAGAAACAAGACGTAACGTTAGTTAGGGATCATGATTAAACTCACCTAGGAGTCAGACTAGGAAGAAAAGCCAGAAGTGTTCTGCACTGCCTGCATCATCAGTAAAGTTCCCATAACGAACATGTATCTTTTTGTTGTCCGCGTTCCGTCTGTCTTGTGAATAAAATCTGTCCTCCATGTTGTCAGAAGAAGTGGCCGGACTGCACTCGTCTCCCAGATAAAGTTTCAATCATTTTAATCCACACTGACTGTCCTCAGTGACTCTCCATGTTGTCTCACTTGTAAACAGAGCTTTGCACCCCGCCCCCATCTAGCAAGCATGCTTCATTCTGATGTGGCTCATTGGCCGAAACTCGAAACAAAAGCAGACAGCCGTGAAACGCCGCATGCAAATGAATACCAGCCGTGTCCAGAGATAGCCTAAGACAGTAATTTCTCTCTCAGAGTCAGTTTTTATCTTACAAAATATACCTATTTACTGATTCTAAAATGACTCCATTTTATGTGGAATGGATAGTCCTCTTCTTTGTGTACTAATGGGGGGGTGGAACCTTTTTCACAAAACAACCTTTCACCTTAAATTGCTAGATTTCAACATGGCGAGTTTGTAGTGAAAAAAACAGTCTGTGTCATTTTTTTTTTTTTGTTATTTTGTGCTGCACCATTGATAAGCTGTAAATATATTTTATTTTGTTTACTTGGTTTAAAACCAATGCTGCACTAACTGAGTTGTGGTTGTGATAAAAGAGCCGTACAAAGATGTCATATTGGTTGGTTAAAATAAAAACACTTAAACACTTAAAAGAAAGGAAAAAAAAGCATCCAAGTTGTCCCAACTTGTTGTCGCAACTATTTCTGCAATGCATTGCAGAAATATCGGATCGGGACTCGGTATCGGCAGATACTCAAAATCATATGACTCGGACTCGGACTTGGAGGCAAAAAAAGGTGATCGGGACATCCCTATTAACGACCAGCAGACCTGTTAGCTGCACACACTTATTCTGCTGTGATCTCACACACACACACACAAGCACGCACACACACACACACACACACGCGCACACACGCGCACGCACGCACACACACGCACACACGCACGCACACACACACACACACGCCCATCATGTGTAAAAATATGGACGCAGGCTCCATGATGTCACCCATTGGTTGATGGACTCTGGTTTTGAAGCCTCTGGTTTGGCATTTTGACAGTGGCCATCTTGTTGTGTTTTAGCTGGCCAGACAGAGACTGTTCTGTCACTGAACAGACCAAC
>NC_139635.1:16024016-16054016 GCF_964638095.1 Poromitra crassiceps
TGGCTCGGACAGAGAAAGCTGAACGACTAAAAGTGCTCCCTCTAAATGGAACCACACATTCCCCTCTTGAGACTGACCTCGTGAGTCTGGTGTTATTTTTTATTACGACAAACTGATTCATTGGTGGAGGGGCAAGTCCATGCAGGATTTTAAAAACAAGACAGGCATCATTGTATATTTTAAGACTGTCCAGGGTGAGTAAGTTATACTTTTTAATGATGTGACAGTGGTGGTAACGGCGGGGCTTCTTGTCCAAGATCTTTATTGCTTGCTTATAGAGGGACTGGAGTTGGTGAGAGGTTGATGATCCTGCTTGTGACCAGCTAGTTATACAGTATGATAGGTGGGAAATAATCATTGCATTCATGTAAAGCAGGGCTGCTTCTGTTGACAGGAAAGGACGGATGAATCGGAAGTTGGCGAGGCCAAACTTCACTGTATGGGTGATCTTTTTTATGTGTTTTTTAAATAAAGTAAAAAGTGCTTTGAGAACACTATACTTGGGAACCACTGCTATTATGTAATATTGTAGGTTTACTGTCCTAAATCATAAAATGACCAATATCTCATCAGATTGAGTAAACATGCCACGTAGAAATACTGTCTTCTTCTACAACAGTGCAACAGCCAGTATTTTTTTATTTGAGCAGCAGTGATGTCATCAGAAAGGCACTGGATCATCGGGTGGCATTAATGACAAGTCCTGTGATGACATCACTGCATGCTGCGTAACTTAACTCAAGTCAACTCTCAATTAACTGCCAAGCTAAATGAATGTCTGCAAAACTGTTTGCCGTTTTTGGATATGTGGGCAATCATGTGCAAAATAAATCAGCATTTTCCCTCGGTGAAGTGCCCCTGTAATTACTCATTTTAGTCGGTCTATTTATTTATTTATTTATTTTTTCAGCTTCGGCGCTGCAGAGACAAAGTTAATCCTGCCTCTAGAGGTCTTTCTGAATCCAGATATTAAACTGCTGCCACATATTCTTTCAACCCGAGAGCGCTTAATGGGCTGGATTTGTGTGGAAAGTATTCTAGATGTAAAAAAGAAAACCAAGAAAAAAAAACATTATTTTGCTTGTTCCAGCAAGACACTGCAAGAGCTCTGTGTGGGAAGATACAAGCACACGTCCTTTCAGCGAGGTAATTGCTCAAGTAGCTAAGTAAGTGTTCCTTCCACATCCTTCAACGTGACTGCGGATCGATGCATCGATGCGGTGCAGTTTTGGAGTGCAAAAAGGCAGCTTTGGAGGTGCTTTTCAGATGCTGCGACCACTAACCAAGTCAGTGGTCAATCTATTATTTGAATCCAAGACAATTCTTCTCCCTCAGGTGATGATGTGGGCGAGAGAGAGAGAGAGAGAGAGAGAGAGAGAGAGAGAGAGAGCAACCTAGATACTTCCCTTCTTGCCTACACTGCAACACACACACACACATACACACACACACACACACACACACACACACACACACACACACACACACACACACACACACACACACACACACACACACACACACACACACACACACTAGGGTTTCCACGGTGTGGACATTTTCTCCCACCGGGTAATAAACACGTGACAACACCGGTTTTACCGGTGACACCGTATAAATACATGTAAAAAAAAAATCTCCGGAGCTCCTCAGCCCCTCCCCTCCCTGCTGCTGCTCACTCGTGCGTTCACAACTTACTGCACTGGCTGGCTGAAGCCTCACATAACACAGGTTACTGCACTGGCTGGCTGAAGCCTCACATAACACAAGTTACTGCACTGGCTGGCTGAAGCCTCACATAACACAACTTACTGCACTGGCTGGCTGAAGCCTCACATAACACAAGTTACTGCACTGGCTGGCTGAAGCCTCACATAACACAGGTTACTGCACTGGCTGGCTGAAGCCTCATATAACACTGGCTAGCCTACTGTAGACTGTAGGCCTCAGTCAAAGGAGAGGTGGAGGAGAAACTCAAAGGAGGTTTAGACATTGAGTCAAAGGATAGATGAGAGGAGAGAAGAAACTCAAATGAGGTTTAGACCTTCAGTCAAAGGAGAGGGGGCGGGAGAGGAGAAACTCAAAGGAGGTTTAGACCTTCAGTCAAAGGAGAGATGAGAGGAGATAAGAAACTCAAATGAGGTTTAGACCTTCAGTGAAAGGAGAGGTGGAGGAGAGGAGAAACTCAAATGAGGTTTAGACCTTCAGTCAAAGGAGAGATGGAGGAGAAACTCAAAGGAGGTTTAAACCTTCAGTCAAAGGAGAGATGAGAGGAGAAACTCAAAGGAGGTTTAGACCTTCAGTCAAAGGAGAGATGCAGGATACACTCAAAGGAGGTTTAGACCGTCAGTCAAAGGAGAGATGGAGGAGAAACTCAAAGGAGGTTTAGACCTTCAGTCAAAGGAGAGATGGAGGATAAACTCAAAGGAGGTTTAGACCTTCAGTCAAAGGAGAGATGGAGGAGAAACTCAAAGGAGGTTTAGACCTTCAGTCAAAGGAGAGATGGAGGAGAAACTCAAAGGAGGTTTAGACCTTCAGTCAAAGGAGAGGTGGAGGAGAGAGGACAGTCTGACAGAAGGTGTAGACCATGACAGTGAAAGTTATGGAGGTGCTGCTCAGTATTCCTTAGCTGATGCTAATGCTTTCTACATTCATTCATGATTACACATTCATTCAGTGAGAGTACATGTATTCATGAATTATTCATTCTATTCATCGCACACATACAACGCACTTTACTAAAAGGCCTTTTACAGCAGCTTTTCAATAGTCCTAGATAGCGAAGACGGCACGTCACTTATCCTCAATGTGTTGAACCTTGTCGGTTGGTTCTCGCTGGTTTTCAGTAACGCTCAGTCTCTGATGTTATTACAAGGCAAGTGCGGTGTGGCCTTTTCAACGGCTTTCTGCCTTTGTTGTGATAATGTGATATGATACTCTTATCCTATTCTTACTCTTATCCTATTCTTACTCTTATTGTATTCTTGTGTTTGTTTGTTTTTTGTTTGTTTTTTCAAATACCTTTCTTCATGTCCTAATAATGACTGCTTGGCGGATGTTCTGGGTGGGTAGAATCTGGGTGGATGGGGTGTTGTGTACCTTTGTTTGTAGTCCTATTTTTAGTTTAAAATTTGCCAGGCAAAAAAATTAATTGTCAGGTACGACTAGAGGTTAGAGGGAAGTTTCAGCTTTGTCAGACCAAAAAAATAAAAATAAAAATCGACTTTGCGCATTTCAACATTTGTGTATGTGTAAAGAGGATTTGTACTTTTCTCAGGGTATGGCAGGTCTTCAGAAGACCTCTGTTAGAAGAGAGTGTGAATTCAGAGCCCTTCATCTAAGAAAAGACCTTTCTGATGTCTTACGCTGCAGCCCGGTTCATGCAATGTGTGGAGGTTGCGTGCATATGCGTGCATATTCGGAGAACTTTTGGATTGATATAGCCTGCTTTTGGACTGGTATACTTAAAAATAGAACTTATGAAACGCACATATTGCTAAATCTGAGGCCCACATGCATTGAGGTTTTACACACAGAAGAGCAGAGGCTGTATCACTAAAATGATCCGATCAGAATGCCAGTGATTCACTGAGAACAAGTGGAGAGTGTTTCTAATAGCGCTGGTCAAAAAATAAATCCTATCTGTGTGTGTGTGTGTGTGTGTGTGTGTGTGTGTGTGATGTCACCCACTGGCCTTTTTCACAGCGGCCATTTTGTGCCTAAAAGTCAGGAAGTAACACAGGTGCAAGCAAAACATTAACGAGGGTTTCCAACTTCCGATCCATAGGTGGCCCAGTGCCGGGGGGCCCTCGTTAATGTTACTGTGTTACTTCCTGCATTTGAGATAGAAAGGTGAATCGGTTTGTGGACTCTTGTTTTGAAGCCGCTAGTTTGGCGTTTTTTTGGCCGCTGCCATCTTGGTTTTCGCGCAGCTCGTGCACGACAGAATAGAAAGGACGGAAATGTGCTTCATCACATGGCCTCTAGAGGGCGGCATTGACTAAGAGTCTTAACTGAGACTCCGCCCATGGCTGCAACACGCGAGTCAGAGGGATGAACAAATCCCGTGGCGCGATGAAAGTGAGGGCCAGTGCTCGTCGTCGGCTGAGGTGGGGTCCCGGTGGGCACCGTGGGCTGTGCTTGTTTTGAAGCAGGTACAGCATGTTTATTTACGATGTAAAGACGGGCATTTTAACATGGGGGTGAATAGGGATTGACTCACTCTTGCAGCCAGCCTCAAGTGCGAGGAATTGCAGTGTTTGCTACTCCTGCATTGATGTCAATACGGAAGGAGAAAGCTGCCTCCCCAATCAAGAGTTTGTCCGTTCAGAATGGCTGCTGCAGCATCATCACCACCATCAAGTCAGACAAGCAATGGAGAGTTCATCTGAGGATCTCAGATCAGATCAGAGAACGCCCGATTATAAAGGCGCGCTATTTGTCCTTGTAATTGGTGATGAAGGGGCTATTTGTCCTTGTAATTGGTGATGAAGGGGCTATTTGTCCTTGTAATTGGTGATGAAGGGGCTATTTGCCCTTGTAATTGGTGATGAAGGGGCTATTTGTCCTTGTAATTGGTGATGAAGGGGCTATTTGCCCTTGTAATTGGTGAAGAATGGGCTATTTGCCCTTGTAATTGGTGATGAAGGGCTATTTGCTTGCAGTGCTCTTTTAGAGGGCTTCTTGTGCCACATCTCAATTTGCATGAATTTCTTAAAGGGATAGTTCACTCGAGCCTAGGGATGTCCGATATTATCGGCCTACCGATATTATCGGACGATATTAGCATAAAAAAATCGATATCGGAAAATATCGGTATCGGTTTTCATGCCGTTTTTTTTTTTTTTTTTTTTTTTAATACAGGGGGAGTCTCACTGAGAGCAATGCTCTCTTTTTCAGGAGTGCCCTGTTCACATTCACACACACATTCATACCTGGAAGCTGACCAGTACAACCACAGTCTGTCTGAGCAGCTCCACTGGAGCGGTTGGGGTTAAGGGCCTTGCTCAAGGGCACCTCAGTGGTGGTAATGAGGGAGGGGCAAGCGCTGCCTTTTCACTTTCCCCACCCAGATTTATCCTGCCGGTCCCGGGGATTGAACCGACGACCTTCTGGTCACAAGCTCGCTTCTCTAACACTTACAACTTTAACACAACATGCATATTATATATTAAACTCTTCAGCTACATTAAGCTACATTATGTAACTTGTTCCGTGAAATTTTGGTGGAAAAAAAGCCCGCTTATATCGGTATCGGTTGATATCGGTTGATATCGGTATTATTATTATCGGATATCGGATATCGGTAAAAAAGCCAATATTGAACATCCCTACTCGAGCCCTATTTGAGGTAGAGGTCTTTCTCAGCACAGTCCATCCTGTTCTTCATGGTAGCTCTGAAAAGTTGGGCAAAAACAAATGAAAGGTCAATGGGGTCACGGTATGTACAAGCTTCTGTCAGCTTGTACATACAGGAGCGTCACCTCATCTATCCTGACTATCCTTCTAAGGTGTAAGAGGAAAACTCTGCGCTGAGTCGAAGCAACTGAGCAAACAAATGCACAAATTTCCCAATGCAACTAGTGCTGAGCAATATATCGATATCTTGATATCATGATATGAGACTAGATATCTTCGATTTTGGATATTGCAATATGGTGATATGGCATGAGTGTCATTATATCCACATTACTGGTGATTATTTATCAAAATAATCATAATGCTTTCACAAATATTTTGTGAAAGCAGGGTTTCCTCCCCTCACTGTTGGTATAGTCAGGGAAGGAAACCCTGTCTTTGCCTTTTATTTTGACCACAGTCTTGTTTTAATAAAAGTGCTTGTGACATCTCACATGTAAGTCAAAGCCGACTTACAACTGAACATTTAGCCTTTAGAAAATACTGAGATATATATTGTGTATCGTCATTCAGCCTAAACATACAGAGATACGAGTTTTGGTCCATATCGCCCAGCCCTTGTTGCTATGTACAGTACTCATTTATTTCCCTCCCGCTTCTCTTACAGGTCCTTTCCCTAGCCAATCAGAACGTTAAGGACTATGACTGACGGACCCATCTCCCAATCCAAGGCGACCCAGCTGGACAGATAGAACATTTGTGGCCTGTACTTCCTGCACACACACACACACACACACACACACACACACACAAAAAAAAAAAAAAAAAAAAAAAAAGACAATGAGGACTATCTTACTGGGCCTGCTATTGGCCGGCCTTGGCCTGTCCCTGGATGCCATGTCTTTGAATGGGCATCAGGTGGAGAGCGTGGACAGAGAGAGCCCAGCGTTCAGAGGAGGAAAGCTGCTGAAGAGAGTGAGGCGAGGCTGGATGTGGAACCAGTTCTTCCTGCAGGAGGAGTACACAGGCAGCGACTACCAGTACATCGGCAAGGTGAGAGCTTCCACTGCTGCATGGAAACCAACTCCAGTGTCTGGCTGCCTGCTGGTTTTCTTCTCTTCTATATAGAGAGCCAAAGTGAACGTCACTTCCTGCTTCTGCACTGTACCAGAGATTTTCATCTGCCATTTATTTTCCCATAGACATTTGGTAAAATGCTTATAAAAAAATAGTTGTACTTGTTCAAACCAAACGGTTCAGCTATAGGAACAGGAGAGACCGCATGACATTTCTCTCGGACCAAAACATTAAAAAAAAAAGCGGATTTAAAGAAAATATTTTTTTGATGTTGTTTTTTGTTTTGGTCCGAGTGAAATGTTCAATGGTCTCTCCTCTCCTGGGAGAATAAATGGCGGATGAACTGGTACAGTGAAGCAGGAATTGTGACGTTCACTTTGGCTCTCTCTTTCGCCTCAGAATAAAACTTCACCCAGTTGCATCTAGTCTGGGGCCTAAAGCGTAGCACCATGGTGTTCCTGCGGACACACCGGGAACGGCTCCAAAAAACAAATCTCCTCTGAAAACAGGGCGCCATAGTAACGTAAATAAATGTGATGCACGTTATCTAGCTATGTAGCTACAAAAATAAATTGAACTAACACCATATAAAACCATCCTTCTATGGGGGACAAAGCGAAAACACCACTGGAAATACCACTGAGGTGAGGGGGGGGGGGGGTCTTAGGGAGGGGTGACACGAGGTTCGTTGCATATTGCACCCCTCAAACTCAATCAAAGCTTATTGATTACGTTGAGTCTGAAAATAAGTTTGTCTTTCTTGTTTTCTGAATTGTTGGTGCATCGAGGTGAATTTTTATTATTTTCGTCTTCACGGTTAGAGTACACCCGGGGGACAGAGGAGGACAGAGGGGACACAGTGGGACAGAGGAGGACAGATAAACATTGTTGGATGGCTATTATAAAGTTGTAACTGATGTTTATAATACTTTGTAGATGCGTAATAAACACTACAGTGTAAACATGATTAATTATCATTTAATTCACTATCAATTTACCATTTATTAATGATGTTATTATAAAGTGTTAATGATTATTAAAATGAATTTGACTTCTACAGTGTAATATAGATTTAATATCTATCTATCTATCTATCTATCTATCTATCTATCTATCTATCTATCTATCTATATCTATCTATATATATACATACATACTGTACATACATATATATATATATATATACATACATACATACAGTACATGCACACACACACACACACACAAAAGTACAGACTGTTAACTTTTGTTGTGTTAACCATAAAACAATAACCCCACAGCAATAAGTGTCTAACTTGAACATGCAAGCGCACTGACTGCATATACACTGCAAAACATATATTTTGGGCGATTTCCGGCATGGCTCCAAGCACAACCTGTCACTGCTGCAAGTTTGACAAGGGAAAATAATAACAAATCTAAAATTATCACAGCGTGATATTTGCACGTCTCCCACTGTAAAGCTCTCTGTTGACGTTTGTGTTCAAGCTACAGCCCTGTGCAGTACTGATTTAGGTTAGTGATAGGTTCTGTTTAGATGCAGGTGATGGGGTGTCATTGTTTAGGTTAGTGATAGGTTCCTTTTAGATGCAGGTGATGGGGTGTCATTGTTTAGGTTAGTGATAGGTTCTGTTTAGATGCTGGTGATGGGGTGTCATTGTTTAGGTTAGTGATAGGTTCTGTTTAGGTGCAGGTGATGGGGTGTCATTGTTTAGGTTAGTGATAGGTTCTGTTTAGATGCAGGTGATGGGGTGTCATTGTTTAGGTTAGTGATAGGTTCTGTTTAGATGCTGGTGATGGGGTGTCATTGTTTAGGTTAGTGATAGGTTCTGTTTAGATGCTGGTGATGGGGTGTCATTGTTTAGGTTAGTGATAGTTTCTGTTTAGATGCAGGTGATGGGGTGTCATTGTTTAGGTTAGTGATAGGTTCTGTTTAGATGCAGGTGATGGGGTGTCATTGTTTAGGTTAGTGATAGGTTCTGTTTAGATGCTGGTGATGGGGTGTCATTGTTTAGGTTAGTGATAGGTTCTGTTTGGATGCAGGTGATGGGGTGTCATTGTTTAGGTTAGTGATAGGTTCTGTTTAGATGCAGGTGATGGGGTGTCATTGTTTAGGTTAGTGATAGGTTCTGTTTAGATGCAGGTGATGGGGTGTCATTGTTTACGTTAGGGGTGCACCGATCACGTTTTTTGCCACCGATCACCGATTGCCGATCACCTATGAGAAATATCTGCCCAACCGATCATCGACCGATCACCGATTACGATATATATATATATATATATATATATATATTTATTTATTTATTTTGTAAGCAGCTATAGCAGTCTATTATAGAACAGTTTCCATTTTACATATAGGCCTACATTTCATGCATCAAATTGAAAGTGCAGCACATTTTTTTTTTCTACATCAATATTTTATATTTTGTAGGCTAAAGGAAACCGCCAACATGATTTTTTGTGTGTGAGATAATTGGAGCACAAGACTGTGTTGAACTAAATGGCTAGTAGTAGTCCAGTTCCCTCAGTTCAGTTTATAAAAGAACAAAAATCACTCCACTTCGGGATTTCCATGTTACCAGTTCAATGCAGTTCAGTTCACTCAACAAAAATACTCCATTTTCCGGGATTTCCCTGTTACACAAGAAAAATAACTTCGACCCAAGTTACAACTATTTTATCGATTAAGCTAAAGCGGCTAAAGCTAACCGGAGCTATAACGTTAGGAGGATACACGCAAATATGGATCAAACACAGACTTAACAGCATGCAAATGCCTCGGTAGGCGGGAGGACTGGAGGTAACTTCTGTCTGCTGAGTCTGCTGTAATCACCAGCTGATGTGTGTGATTCAAAGACGCAAGGGGTGTGTTGACAGTCTGGTGTGGTGTGTGGAGGTGAGTACACTGACGAAAGCAAAGCGTGTGCTTTGCAACACAATGATATAAACGTTAGAGCACAATATGAAAGTTAAACGATAGACATTGAAGACATGAAAATGGGCTGCCTCATGTTTCTCACGTGCAGCATGATCGGCTATGCAATCGGCGACAATAAAGAAATATCTGCAGCAGCAGATCACATATTTGAGGTCAAAATCGGCCGATACAGATTGCGTGCCGATCGATCGGTGCACCCCTAGTTTACGTTAGTGATAGGTTCTGTTTAGATGCTGGTGATGGGGTGTCATTGTTTACGTTAGTGATAGGTTCTGTTTAGATGCAGGTGATGGGGTGTCATTGTTTACGTTAGTGATAGGTTCTGTTTGGATGCTGGTGATGGGGTGTCATTGTTTAGGTTAGTGATAGGTTCTGTTTAGATGCAGGTGATGGGGTGTCATTGTTTACGTTAGTGATAGGTTCTGTTTAGATGCAGGTGATGGGGTGTCATTGTTTAGGTTAGTGATAGGTTCTGTTTAGATGCAGGTGATGGGGTGTCATTGTTTACGTTAGTGATAGGTTCTGTTTAGATGCAGGTGATGGGGTGTCATTGTTTAGGTTAGTGATAGGTTCTGTTTAGATGCAGGTGATGGGGTGTCATTGTTTAGGTTAGTGATAGGTTCTGTTTAGATGCAGGTGATGGGGTGTCATTGTTTAGGTTAGTGATAGGTTCTGTTTAGATGCTGGTGATGGGGTGTCATTGTTTAGGTTAGTGATAGGTTCTGTTTAGATGCAGGTGATGGGGTGTCATTGTTTAGGTTAGTGATAGGTTCTGTTTGGATGCAGGTGATGGGGTGTCATTGTTTAGGTTAGTGATAGGTTCTGTTTAGATGCAGGTGATGGGGTGTCATTGTTTAGGTTAGTGATAGGTTCTGTTTAGATGCAGGTGATGGGGTGTCATTGTTTAGGTTAGTGATAGGTTCTGTTTAGATGCAGGTGATGGGGTGTCATTGTTTAGGTTAGTGATAGGTTCTGTTTAGATGCAGGTGATGGGGTGTCATTGTTTAGGTTAGTGATAGGTTCTGTTTAGATGCAGGTGATGGGGTGTCATTGTTTAGGTTAGTGATAGGTTCTGTTTAGATGCTGGTGATGGGGTGTCATTGTTTAGGTTAGTGATAGGTTCTGTTTAGATGCAGGTGATGGGGTGTCATTGTTTAGGTTAGTGATAGGTTCTGTTTAGATGCAGGTGATGGGGTGTCATTGTTTACGTTAGTGATAGGTTCTGTTTAGATGCAGGTGATGGGGTGTCATTGTTTAGGTTAGTGATAGGTTCTGTTTAGATGCAGGTGATGGGGTGTCATTGTTTACGTTAGTGATAGGTTCTGTTTAGATGCAGGTGATGGGGTGTCATTGTTTAGGTTAGTGATAGGTTCTGTTTAGATGCAGGTGATGGGGTGTCATTGTTTAGGTTAGTGATAGGTTCTGTTTAGATGCAGGTGATGGGGTGTCATTGTTTAGGTTAGTGATAGGTTCTGTTTAGATGCTGGTGATGGGGTGTCATTGTTTAGGTTAGTGATAGGTTCTGTTTAGATGCAGGTGATGGGGTGTCATTGTTTAGGTTAGTGATAGGTTCTGTTTGGATGCAGGTGATGGGGTGTCATTGTTTAGGTTAGTGATAGGTTCTGTTTAGATGCAGGTGATGGGGTGTCATTGTTTAGGTTAGTGATAGGTTCTGTTTAGATGCAGGTGATGGGGTGTCATTGTTTAGGTTAGTGATAGGTTCTGTTTGGATGCAGGTGATGGGGTGTCATTGTTTAGGTTAGTGATAGGTTCTGTTTAGATGCAGGTGATGGGGTGTCATTGTTTAGGTTAGTGATAGGTTCTGTTTAGATGCAGGTGATGGGGTGTCATTGTTTAGGTTAGTGATAGGTTCTGTTTGGATGCTGGTGATGGGGTGTCATTGTTTAGGTTAGTGATAGGTTATGTTTAGATGCAGGTGATGGGGTGTCATTGTTTAGGTTAGTGATAGGTTCTGTTTGGATGCAGGTGATGGGGTGTCATTGTTTAGGTTAGTGATAGGTTCTGTTTAGATGCAGGTGATGGGGTGTCATTGTTTAGGTTAGTGATAGGTTCTGTTTAGATGCAGGTGATGGGGTGTCATTGTTTAGGTTAGTGATAGGTTCTGTTTGGATGCTGGTGATGGGGTGTCATTGTTTAGGTTAGTGATAGGTTCTGTTTAGATGCAGGTGATGGGGTGTCATTGTTTAGGTTAGTGATAGGTTCTGTTTAGATGCAGGTGATGGGGTGTCATTGTTTAGGTTAGTGATAGGTTCTGTTTAGATGCAGGTGATGGGGTGTCATTGTTTAGGTTAGTGATAGGTTCTGTTTAGATGCAGGTGATGGGGTGTCATTGTTTAGGTTAGTGATAGGTTCTGTTTAGATGCAGGTGATGGGGTGTCATTGTTTAGGTTAGTGATAGGTTCTGTTTGGATGCAGGTGATGGGGTGTCATTGTTTAGGTTAGTGATAGGTTCTGTTTAGATGCAGGTGATGGGGTGTCATTGTTTACGTTAGTGATAGGTTCTGTTTAGATGCAGGTGATGGGGTGTCATTGTTTAGGTTAGTGATAGGTTCTGTTTAGATGCAGGTGATGGGGTGTCATTGTTTAGGTTAGTGATAGGTTCTGTTTAGATGCAGGTGATGGGGTGTCATTGTTTAGGTTAGTGATAGGTTCTGTTTAGATGCAGGTGATGGGGTGTCATTGTTTAGGTTAGTGATAGGTTCTGTTTAGATGCAGGTGATGAGGTGTCATTGTTTAGGTTAGTGATAGGTTCTGTTTAGATGCAGGTGATGGGGTGTCATTGTTTAGGTTAGTGATAGGTTCTGTTTAGATGCAGGTGATGAGGTGTCATTGTTTAGGTTAGTGATAGGTTCTGTTTAGATGCAGGTGATGGGGTGTCATTGTTTAGGTTAGTGATAGGTTCTGTTTAGATGCAGGTGATGGGGTGTCATTGTTTAGGTTAGTGATAGGTTCTGTTTAGATGCAGGTGATGAGGTGTCATTGTTTAGGTTAGTGATAGGTTCTGTTTAGATGCAGGTGATGGGGTGTCATTGTTTAGGTTAGTGATAGGTTCTGTTTGGATGCAGGTGATGGGGTGTCATTGTTTAGGTTAGTGATAGGTTCTGTTTAGATGCAGGTGATGGGGTGTCATTGTTTAGGTTAGTGATAGGTTCTGTTTAGATGCAGGTGATGGGGTGTCATTGTTTAGGTTAGTGATAGGTTCTGTTTAGATGCAGGTGATGGGGTGTCATTGTTTAGGTTAGTGATAGTTTCTGTTTAGATGCAGGTGATGGGGTGTCGTTGTTTAGGTTAGTGATAGGTTCTGTTTGGATGCAGGTGATGGGGTGTCATTGTTTAGGTTAGTGATAGGTTCTGTTTGGATGCAGGTGATGGGGTGTCATTGTTTAGGTTAGTGATAGGTTCTGTTTGGATGCAGGTGATGGGGTGTCATTGTTTACGTTAGTGATATGTTCTGTTTAGATGCAGGTGATGGGGTGTCATTGTTTAGGTTAGTGATAGTTTCTGTTTAGATGCAGGTGATGGGGTGTCATTGTTTAGGTTAGTGATAGGTTCTGTTTAGATGCAGGTGATGGGGTGTCATTGTTTAGGTTAGTGATAGGTTCTGTTTAGATGCAGGTGATGGGGTGTCATTGTTTAGGTTAGTGATAGTTTCTCTTTGGATGCAGGTGATGGGGTGTCATTGTTTAGGTTAGTGATAGGTTCTGTTTGGATGCAGGTGATGGGGTGTCATTGTTTAGGTTAGTGATAGTTTCTGTTTAGATGCAGGTGATGGGGTGTCGTTGTTTAGGTTAGTGATAGGTTCTGTTTGGATGCTGGTGATGGGGTGTCATTGTTTAGGTTAGTGATAGGTTCTGTTTAGATGCAGGTGATGGGGTGTCATTGTTTAGGTTAGTGATAGGTTCTGTTTAGATGCTGGTGATGGGGTGTCATTGTTTAGGTTAGTGATAGGTTCTGTTTGGATGCTGGTGATGGGGTGTCATTGTTTAGGTTAGTGATAGGTTCTGTTTAGATGCTGGTGATGGGGTGTCATTGTTTAGGTTAGTGATAGGTTCTGTTTGGATGCAGGTGATGGGGTGTCATTGTTTAGGTTAGTGATAGGTTCTGTTTAGATGCAGGTGATGGGGTGTCATTGTTTAGGTTAGTGATAGGTTCTGTTTAGATGCAGGTGATGGGGTGTCATTGTTTAGGTTAGTGATAGGTTCTGTTTGGATGCTGGTGATGGGGTGTCATTGTTTAGGTTAGTGATAGGTTCTGTTTAGATGCAGGTGATGGGGTGTCATTGTTTAGGTTAGTGATAGGTTCTGTTTAGATGCAGGTGATGGGGTGTCATTGTTTAGGTTAGTGATAGGTTCTGTTTAGATGCAGGTGATGGGGTGTCATTGTTTAGGTTAGTGATAGGTTCTGTTTAGATGCAGGTGATGGGGTGTCATTGTTTAGGTTAGTGATAGGTTCTGTTTAGATGCAGGTGATGGGGTGTCATTGTTTAGGTTAGTGATAGGTTCTGTTTAGATGCAGGTGATGGGGTGTCATTGTTTAGGTTAGTGATAGGTTCTGTTTAGATGCAGGTGATGGGGTGTCATTGTTTAGGTTAGTGATAGGTTCTGTTTAGATGCAGGTGATGGGGTGTCATTGTTTAGGTTAGTGATAGGTTCTGTTTAGATGCAGGTGATGGGGTGTCGTTGTTTAGGTTAGTGATAGGTTCTGTTTGGATGCTGGTGATGGGGTGTCATTGTTTAGGTTAGTGATAGGTTCTGTTTAGATGCAGGTGATGGGGTGTCATTGTTTAGGTTAGTGATAGGTTCTGTTTAGATGCAGGTGATGGGGTGTCATTGTTTAGGTTAGTGATAGGTTCTGTTTAGATGCAGGTGATGAGGTGTCATTGTTTAGGTTAGTGATAGGTTCTGTTTAGATGCAGGTGATGGGGTGTCATTGTTTAGGTTAGTGATAGGTTCTGTTTAGATGCAGGTGATGGGGTGTCATTGTTTAGGTTATTGATAGGTTCTGTTTAGATGCAGGTGATGAGGTGTCATTGTTTAGGTTAGTGATAGGTTCTGTTTAGATGCAGGTGATGGGGTGTCATTGTTTAGGTTAGTGATAGGTTCTGTTTAGATGCAGGTGATGAGGTGTCATTGTTTAGGTTAGTGATAGGTTCTGTTTGGATGCAGGTGATGGGGTGTCATTGTTTAGGTTAGTGATAGGTTCTGTTTGGATGCAGGTGATGGGGTGTCATTGTTTAGGTTAGTGATAGGTTCTGTTTAGATGCAGGTGATGGGGTGTCATTGTTTAGGTTAGTGATAGGTTCTGTTTAGATGCAGGTGATGGGGTGTCATTGTTTAGGTTAGTGATAGGTTCTGTTTAGATGCAGGTGATGGGGTGTCATTGTTTAGGTTAGTGATAGTTTCTGTTTAGATGCAGGTGATGGGGTGTCGTTGTTTAGGTTAGTGATAGGTTCTGTTTGGATGCAGGTGATGGGGTGTCATTGTTTAGGTTAGTGATAGGTTCTGTTTGGATGCAGGTGATGGGGTGTCATTGTTTAGGTTAGTGATAGGTTCTGTTTGGATGCAGGTGATGGGGTGTCATTGTTTACGTTAGTGATATGTTCTGTTTAGATGCAGGTGATGGGGTGTCATTGTTTAGGTTAGTGATAGTTTCTGTTTAGATGCAGGTGATGGGGTGTCATTGTTTAGGTTAGTGATAGTTTCTGTTTAGATGCAGGTGATGGGGTGTCATTGTTTAGGTTAGTGATAGGTTATGTTTAGATGCTGGTGATGGGGTGTCGTTGTTTAGGTTAGTGATAGGTTCTGTTTGGATGCAGGTGATGGGGTGTCATTGTTTAGGTTAGTGATAGGTTCTGTTTGGATGCAGGTGATGGGGTGTCATTGTTTAGGTTAGTGATAGGTTCTGTTTGGATGCAGGTGATGGGGTGTCATTGTTTACGTTAGTGATATGTTCTGTTTAGATGCAGGTGATGGGGTGTCATTGTTTAGGTTAGTGATAGTTTCTGTTTAGATGCAGGTGATGGGGTGTCATTGTTTAGGTTAGTGATAGGTTCTGTTTAGATGCAGGTGATGGGGTGTCATTGTTTAGGTTAGTGATAGGTTCTGTTTAGATGCAGGTGATGGGGTGTCATTGTTTAGGTTAGTGATAGTTTCTGTTTGGATGCAGGTGATGGGGTGTCATTGTTTAGGTTAGTGATAGGTTCTGTTTGGATGCAGGTGATGGGGTGTCATTGTTTAGGTTAGTGATAGTTTCTGTTTAGATGCAGGTGATGGGGTGTCGTTGTTTAGGTTAGTGATAGGTTCTGTTTGGATGCTGGTGATGGGGTGTCATTGTTTAGGTTAGTGATAGGTTCTGTTTAGATGCAGGTGATGGGGTGTCATTGTTTAGGTTAGTGATAGGTTCTGTTTAGATGCTGGTGATGGGGTGTCATTGTTTAGGTTAGTGATAGGTTCTGTTTGGATGCTGGTGATGGGGTGTCATTGTTTAGGTTAGTGATAGGTTCTGTTTAGATGCTGGTGATGGGGTGTCATTGTTTAGGTTAGTGATAGGTTCTGTTTGGATGCAGGTGATGGGGTGTCATTGTTTAGGTTAGTGATAGGTTCTGTTTAGATGCAGGTGATGGGGTGTCATTGTTTAGGTTAGTGATAGGTTCTGTTTAGATGCAGGTGATGGGGTGTCATTGTTTAGGTTAGTGATAGGTTCTGTTTGGATGCTGGTGATGGGGTGTCATTGTTTAGGTTAGTGATAGGTTCTGTTTAGATGCAGGTGATGGGGTGTCATTGTTTAGGTTAGTGATAGGTTCTGTTTAGATGCAGGTGATGGGGTGTCATTGTTTAGGTTAGTGATAGGTTCTGTTTAGATGCAGGTGATGGGGTGTCATTGTTTAGGTTAGTGATAGGTTCTGTTTAGATGCAGGTGATGGGGTGTCATTGTTTAGGTTAGTGATAGGTTCTGTTTAGATGCAGGTGATGGGGTGTCATTGTTTAGGTTAGTGATAGGTTCTGTTTAGATGCAGGTGATGGGGTGTCATTGTTTAGGTTAGTGATAGGTTCTGTTTAGATGCAGGTGATGGGGTGTCATTGTTTAGGTTAGTGATAGGTTCTGTTTAGATGCAGGTGATGAGGTGTCATTGTTTAGGTTAGTGATAGGTTCTGTTTAGATGCAGGTGATGGGGTGTCATTGTTTAGGTTAGTGATAGGTTCTGTTTAGATGCAGGTGATGGGGTGTCATTGTTTAGGTTAGTGATAGGTTCTGTTTAGATGCAGGTGATGGGGTGTCATTGTTTAGGTTAGTGATAGGTTCTGTTTGGATGCAGGTGATGGGGTGTCATTGTTTAGGTTAGTGATAGGTTCTGTTTAGATGCAGGTGATGGGGTGTCATTGTTTACGTTAGTGATATGTTCTGTTTAGATGCAGGTGATGGGGTGTCATTGTTTAGGTTAGTCATAGTTTCTGTTTAGATGCAGGTGATGGGGTGTCATTGTTTAGGTTAGTGATAGGTTCTGTTTGGATGCAGGTGATGGGGTGTCATTGTTTAGGTTAGTGATAGTTTCTGTTTAGATGCAGGTGATGGGGTGTCATTGTTTAGGTTAGTGATAGTTTCTGTTTAGATGCAGGTGATGGGGTGTCGTTGTTTAGGTTAGTGATAGGTTCTGTTTGGATGCTGGTGATGGGGTGTCATTGTTTAGGTTAGTGATAGGTTCTGTTTAGATGCAGGTGATGGGGTGTCATTGTTTAGGTTAGTGATAGGTTCTGTTTAGATGCTGGTGATGGGGTGTCATTGTTTAGGTTAGTGATAGGTTCTGTTTGGATGCTGGTGATGGGGTGTCATTGTTTAGGTTAGTGATAGGTTCTGTTTAGATGCTGGTGATGGGGTGTCATTGTTTAGGTTAGTGATAGGTTCTGTTTGGATGCAGGTGATGGGGTGTCATTGTTTAGGTTAGTGATAGGTTCTGTTTAGATGCAGGTGATGGGGTGTCATTGTTTAGGTTAGTGATAGGTTCTGTTTAGATGCAGGTGATGGGGTGTCATTGTTTAGGTTAGTGATAGGTTCTGTTTGGATGCTGGTGATGGGGTGTCATTGTTTAGGTTAGTGATAGGTTCTGTTTAGATGCAGGTGATGGGGTGTCATTGTTTAGGTTAGTGATAGGTTCTGTTTAGATGCAGGTGATGGGGTGTCATTGTTTAGGTTAGTGATAGGTTCTGTTTAGATGCAGGTGATGGGGTGTCATTGTTTAGGTTAGTGATAGGTTCTGTTTAGATGCAGGTGATGGGGTGTCATTGTTTAGGTTAGTGATAGGTTCTGTTTAGATGCAGGTGATGGGGTGTCATTGTTTAGGTTAGTGATAGGTTCTGTTTAGATGCAGGTGATGGGGTGTCATTGTTTAGGTTAGTGATAGGTTCTGTTTGGATGCAGGTGATGGGGTGTCATTGTTTAGGTTAGTGATAGTTTCTGTTTAGATGCAGGTGATGGGGTGTCATTGTTTAGGTTAGTGATAGGTTCTGTTTGGATGCAGGTGATGGGGTGTCATTGTTTAGGTTAGTGATAGGTTATGTTTAGATGCAGGTGATGGGGTGTCATTGTTTAGGTTAGTGATAGGTTCTGTTTAGATGCAGGTGATGGGGTGTCATTGTTTAGGTTAGTGATAGGTTCTGTTTAGATGCAGGTGATGAGGTGTCATTGTTTAGGTTAGTGATAGGTTCTGTTTAGATGCAGGTGATGGGGTGTCATTGTTTAGGTTAGTGATAGGTTCTGTTTAGATGCAGGTGATGGGGTGTCATTGTTTAGGTTAGTGATAGGTTCTGTTTGGATGCAGGTGATGGGGTGTCATTGTTTAGGTTAGTGATAGGTTCTGTTTAGATGCAGGTGATGGGGTGTCATTGTTTAGGTTAGTGATAGGTTCTGTTTAGATGCTGGTGATGGGGTGTCATTGTTTAGGTTAGTGATAGGTTCTGTTTGGATGCAGGTGATGGGTAGTGCTGCAACTATCGATTATTTTAGTAATCGAGTATTCTACCGAATAATCCATCGATTAATCGAGTAATCGGATAAGAACCCTTTTTTGTGTTTTCAAAGGCTTATCGTAAATATACACCAAAAAATAAGATAAATCTCTTCAAATAAACAACTACATTAGTTTATTTCTTAGAAAAAACAACACTTTTATTTTTAAATTGCATAGAACTGGCAGTGGCACCATTCATCTTTTTCACCCGTCCTTACAAAGCTGTCCATAGTACGCTGTGATCCGCTGAAAAAGAGGTGAAATAATAATTAATATTGATATTTATTAGGTAAGTTCATAACAAAACTGGAGAATGCGCATTTACACACCCTAGACCTGTTGCCTATTATTGACACAAATATCAGAATAGCAAGATAACAGGTCAGGTGGTGTAATAATTGGAGCCTAAAATGCACCAATTAAATAGTTGTTTGCAATCATCATGAGAAGAGTCGACCGGTCTAGGGTGTGTAAATGTACATTCTCCACACACACACTCTTTCTCTCTCACACACACTCACTCTCTCTTTCTCTCTCACACACCAACAGGCTAGTGTGATCACACACACACACACACACACACACACACACACACACACACACACACACACACACACACACAACGCTGTTAAATTAGCCGCTAACGTTAACGTTAGGTTGAGCTTTGTATTTCTCACAGAAAACGGCAAGCCACATCACAAAAATGCAGCGTGAATGCAGTTACTAATAGTCATATTGGCAACGTGGCAAGCCAGCAGCACAACTACTACTAGTCTTAATATCAAGTAGCAATCATTAGCATACATTTACATTAGCGTTGTGTATAGTTAACGTTACGTTACCTTGCTCCGCTCGACGTAGATGCGCTGGTGGATGCGTAGACTGGATGTTTACGGTTCAGGTGCTGAAGCATTGACGAGGTACTGTTGTGATATGCAAGTATCGTCTTGCACACCACTGAGTTTGTGTCCTTTTTCAGCGTGAAATGGTCCCACACTTAGACAGTTTTGGTCGCTTTGTCGGCCCTGGTTCTTCCCTTCCCGGCTTCTCCTGTCTGCTTTCTCCGCCGCCTCGTTCCATTTTGCGGGGTCCGTCTCTGGTCTGTCTGCGATCATGTGTTCTCACGTGTTTACACCGGAAGAGCGCTGTGCCACACCAGTAAGTGTCCGTGAGAAACACAGTCTCTACTCTCTAAATGCCGTGTCGAGGCGAATCATTTTGGCCTCGATCATTTTAATTATTCGAGTTATTCGAGGTACTCGAGGAATCGTGACAGCCCTAGTGATGGGGTGTCATTGTTTAGGTTAGTGATAGGTTCTGTTTGGATGCTGGTGATGGGGTGTCATTGTACCAGGCTGTACCGGGCCGGATAAAAAAAGAGAGAGGCAGAAAGAGACAGAAAGTCTGATCGACAGATGACAAGATAGACAGAATCTGCGAAGTGAAGTGAATAACTCCGGAAATTGGTTCTCAACTTCTGTCTGCCTGCCTAGCTTGTGCAGATATTGGCATCCTGCAGAGCTGTTAATGTGAATATCATCGTGTATTCAGCCATCTTCTTTCACGTGTGACAGTGACTGGTGTTTTGGGTAACACAATTTTTCAATTTTTACAGGTTATGAAATTGCAGATTGTAAGCTTTCAAATGATGTGTCACACACTGAAATCGGAAAATAATTGAAGAAGATAATGCTTTATTGAATGTTGGTAGAGATTTGGAGAAAATCGCCCAGAAAGTTGTTGAAGGAACTTCCCTGGTGTGGACTGTCAATGCGCAGTGTTTTGACTGCGCCTGACCGATAACAACCTCCGAATGTGCCACATGCACCATGAGACCAAAACGAAAGTTTGGAAGGGGAAGCAGAAGAGAAACCTTGCAGAGACCATCCGTTAAAAACAAGAACGATGAGCAAAGCAGAAAAGAACAGCCCAACGTTCGAGAAGAAACTCCTGAGAACATTGTTTTACTTCCCAAGACTGTCACCTGTCATTGGGAGATATTGTCAAAGAGATGATGTCAAATGTGCAGTTTCTGTGCAAGATGTGCCTTATAGCAGTGGCATGCAGTCTTGCCATAGTCAGAAGCCGCATTGACCACAAAAATTATTTGCAAGAGCCACCATCCATAAAAGTCCCTTTCCTCCCTTTATTTTTTATTTATGTATTCATTTTAAGTAGGACTTAAAAGAGCCACGACCACCCATAAAGGAGCCGCATGTGGCTCTAGAGCCTCGGGTTGAGTATCACTGCCTTATAGTGTTGTCTTATAGTGTTGTAGCCGTTTGCAGTTGTGATAAGGTGTATACTTTGTAGCCTATCACGGTTGCTTATTATGTGCACAGATACAGTAGGGCTGCAACTCACAATCATTTTCATTATCGATTAATCTGTCGATTATTTTCGATCACTTTTTCCCCAAGGCCCAAGATGACATCCTCAAATGTCTTCCTTTGTCCTGAGCAGCAGTCCACAACCCAAAGACAATACTGACATAGAAGACTAAACAAACCAGAAAAGATTCACTTTTAAGAAGCTGGAATGAGAGAGCATTTTTGTTTTTCCTCCTTGTGTCTAAACGATGAATTAATTATACAAATTGTGATTTCTTTTGTTTCCCCAATTGACTAATCATTTAATCGACTAATGCTTGTATCTCTAGATAGTAGTGAAGTGCTGGGATTTGACCTCTAACACTACCGCACTGCTTGGTGAAACTCACATATTGGTGAAGTCGGCAGTCGGCATAAAAGTGTGTGCGTGTGCGTGCGGTGCGTGTGCGTGTGCGTGTGATAGTAAGTGAAGCTTCGCTGTTTGATTGGTAGCCAGATGCCGGGAGGTATTGTGCTGCTCTGTGTGAGGCCCTGCTGTCAGACAGCAGACAACAAAGTCAGCTTTGAAACAAACATGAGCTGCCATGACTGAGGCAAACACACAGAGAGACCAGAGGGACTCGCTGTATTTTCATCCCTGCTGGGGTGTTCGAGGTATCGGCTGCCTTCGCTATAGGGGGCGCTGCTGGGTACCTCAGATTGGGGTTACAGCACAATATGGTTGTTAGAGACAGCGACATCAGCCCGGAAAACAAGGAAGACCACAGGATTGGTCGATTTTCATTTCAAGGTGGTTAAAATGGCCGGTGTTCACGAATGCGACCTCTTGTGGTCGTGTGAGTAGGTGCGTGCGTGCAGCGCGTATGCCAGAGTCGGGAGCTGCGACCAGGAAGTAGCGGCGACCTCTGGCGGTCTTTAACGTAACGTCTTCAACGTAACATTACGTCTTTAACGAGTCTGATATTGAAATAGCTTGCTGAGAGAGAGTGAGCCATATGGGTAACATATGACAACATATGAGACACGCCAGAAAGCCTTCTCTGCACTGAAAATGTGCCTCAGTGAAACAACAGCTTGTGTTAGGTGGAGGCGTGGTCAGCTTTGTTAGGTGGAGGCGTGGTCAGCTTGTGTTAGGTGGAGGCGGGGTCAGCTTGTGTTAGGTGGAGGCGTGGTCAGCTTGTGTTAGGTGGAGGCGTGGTCAGCTTGTGTTAGGTGGAGGCGTGGTCAGCTTGTGTTAGGTGGAGGCGTGGTCAGCTTGTGTTAGGTGGAGGCGTGGTCAGCTTGTGTTAGGTGGAGGCGTGGTCAGATTGTGTAAGGTGGAGGCGTGGTCAGCTTGTGTTAGGTGGAGGCGGGGTCAGCTTGTGTTAGGTGGAGGCGTGGTCAGCTTGTGTTAGGTGGAGGCGGGGTCAGATTGTGTAAGGTGGAGGTGTGGTCAGCTGTGTTAGGTGGAGGCATGGTCAGCTTGTGTTAGGTGGAGGCGTGGTCAGCTTGTGTTAGGTGGAGGTGTGGTCAGCTGTGTTAGGTGGAGGCATGGTCAGCTTGTGTTAGGTGGAGGCGTGGTCAGCTTGTGTTAGGTGGAGGCGTGGTCAGCTTGTGTTAGGTGGAGGCGTGGTCAGCTTGTGTTAGGTGGAGGCGTGGTCAGCTTGTGTTAGGTGGAGGCGTGGTCAGCTTGTGTTAGGTGGAGGCGTGGTCAGCTTGTGTTAGGTGGAGGCGTGGTCAGCTTGTGTTAGGTGGAGGCGTGATCAGCTTGTGTTAGGTGGAGGCGTGGTCAGCTTGTGTTAGGTGGAGGCGTGGTCAGCTTGTGTTAGGTGGAGGCGGGGTCAGCTTGTGTTAGGTGGAGGCATGGTCAGCTTGTGTTAGGTGGAGGCGGGGTCAGCTTGTGTTAGGTGGAGGTGTGGTCAGCTTGTGTTAGGTGGAGGCGTGGTCAGCTTGTGTTAGGTGGAGGCGGGGTCAGCTTGTGTTAGGTGGAGGCGGGGTCAGCTTGTGTTAGGTGGAGGCGTGGTCAGATTGTGTTAGGTGGAGGCATGGTCAGCTTGTGTTAGGTGGAGGCGTGGTCAGCTTGTGTTAGGTGGAGGCATGATCAGCTTGTGTTAGGTGGAGGCGTGGTCAGCTTGTGTTAGGTGGAGGCGTGGTCAGCTTGTGTTAGGTGGAGGCATGGTCAGCTTGTGTTAGGTGGAGGCGTGGTCAGATTGTGTTAGGTGGAGGCGTGGTCAGATTGTGTAAGGTGGAGGCGTGGTCAGCTTGTGTTAGGTGGAGGCAGGGTCAGCTTGTGTTAGGTGGAGGCGTGGTCAGATTGTGTTAGGTGGAGGCGGGGTCAGCTTGTGTTAGGTGGAGGCAGGGTCAGCTTGTGTTAGGTGGAGGCGGGGTCAGCTTGTGTTAGGTGGAGGCGTGGTCAGATTGTGTTAGGTGGAGGCATGGTCAGCTTGTGTAAGGTGGAGGCGGGGTCAGCTTGTGTTAGGTGGAGGCGGGGTCAGCTTGTGTTAGGTGGAGGCGGGGTCAGCTTGTGTTAGGTGGAGGCGTGGTCAGATTGTGTTAGGTGGAGGCATGGTCAGCTTGTGTTAGGTGGAGGCGTGGTCAGCTTGTGTTAGGTGGAGGCGTGGTCAGCTTGTGTTAGGTGGAGGCGGGGTCAGCTTGTGTTAGGTGGAGGCGGGGTCAGCTTGTGTTAGGTGGAGGCGTGGTCAGATTGTGTTAGGTGGAGGCATGGTCAGCTTGTGTTAGGTGGAGGCGTGGTCAGCTTGTGTTAGGTGGAGGCATGGTCAGCTTGTGTTAGGTGGAGGCGGGGTCAGCTTGTGTTAGGTGGAGGCGGGGTCAGCTTGTGTTATGTGGAGGCGTGATCAGCTTGTGTTAGGTGGAGGCGTGGTCAGCTTGTGTTAGGTGGAGTCGGGGTCAGCTTGTGTTAGGTTCTTTTGTTGCGAACACTTTTAAGACAAAGAAGAAACTTCACATTCTTTCCTGTTTTCAACCCAAAGTGAGTACAAGTCTTCAACTGTGAATTTAACTCGCCTGTTTCCAAAGTGAAAGTTGAAGTCGCTCACAGCAGCAGCCTCAACGCGATCAGTCTGAATGACTGATCAGTCTCGCGTTGAGGCTACAGCAGCAGCTGTGTTTCTCTCTCAACTCTCCTCTCGTCAAATCACTCTCATTAGGTTCAAAAGCCCACGCGAATCTAACGTTATTTCAGCCAGTAAATTCAGTCAGTTTACTGCCAGCTAGTTAAATTCAACACACACACGTTGTTGGTGAGGACCTGTAACATTAACGTTTTGTTATTTGCGCCGTTCAAATTGTTGGTGAGAGCCACTGCTTCATTCAGTCACCTGGCTCTGTGCTGTTAGCACAGAGGCTAATAGTAGCCTATCGAAGCCCGCTGGTCTCCGTGAAGAGCTCAGCTGTCCAGTTGTAATGAACGCATTGCAATGCATGGCATTACCGCACCGCAGCGACTTAATATATTATTAATTATATCCCCCCGCCCCCGCCAATGACGATGCCATCGTGGATCACGATGGTTCACTGTGGAATAATCACGATGGATAATTTCCTGACATCGCACAACCCTACCAGTTGTTTCTAAACAAAGACCCCTCATGTTTAAAAAGGTAAAACCGGAAAATATCCTGCTCTGGCTAGCCAGACATGATCCAGACTTCATGTTTAAAAGCCTCTATAGATACATACACACACATACTGTATATTTGTTACTGAACGTTAGTAAATATGCTGTAGTTCCGCTGTCTGCATGTGTGTCTCCTGCCGTCTGTGTCCTTGTTTCACGCGCCACCTGCCTCCAGAAAGTGTGACCGTGCCGTGCGTGTGTGCATGATGTCCCGTGCGTGCGTGCGTGACGTGATGTCCCGTGTGTGCGTCCGTGTGTGCATGATGTCCCGTGCGTGCGTGCGTGACGTGATGTCCCGTGCGTGCGTGTGTGCATGATGTCCCGTGCGTGCGTGAGTGATTGAAGTTGAATGATGCAACAGCGCTAACAGTAATTAACCTTCATACGTGTCTCAAACAACGCCATGTTGGGTGCTTGAATCTGAGGGAATTGGGCCTGGAACCTCCTTGAAAAGCCCTTGAGTTTGATGTTTAAGGTGAGGGAACCCTGAGGGAGAAGCAGAGCACGGCAAAGACAAAGGCAGAGTAAGGAGCTATGGAAAAGAAGAGGACGGGTTGAATATAAGAACCGGTGGAAAAAGCAGCAACATCATAAAAAAAAAGTCAGAGATGTAACAAAGAAAGTGTAGATTCAGGGAAAAAAACGCTTTGTCGTTAGAAGGTAACGTTTGTTTGGCCACTAGTGACCGCTATCTCCCGCGGTCGTTTAGCGTAATGACAGTCTCATTGAAGTAGGTCTCTGACGTCTCATTGAAGTAGGTCGCTGACGCATACGTTAAGTGTGAACAGGTGGGATTTGGCCGATGTGCGAAAGAAAGAAAGAAAGAAAGAAAGAAAGAGCAGAGTAATGAATGTACTTGACTGACTTCACTGTCAGTGTTGAGCAGCAGAGCCTCCTGACATTATTAGTAGGTGTGGGAAGTTGTTTGTCACATTTCACCTTCTTGTCGCCCCTCTTGGCGTTGCTGAACTGTCATCCAGGCCTCCAGCCTGCATCGCCACGGCAACAGAGTCAGGCCTCCAGCCTGCATCGCCACGGCAACAGAGTGCGACTGGCTGTCACACAGCTCGTTGGGCCGTCTGGCTGAGGAGAAAACAACGTCTGAATTATTCCAAAATAACCCGTCTGTGGAAAATGGACTGAAGACTCGGACATGTTTTTATAGCACAGGAAATTATCTGTGCTGCACCGGGGACACCTGGTCTCTGGCTCAAGAGTCCCACGTGTCCGTGTGGGACACCTGGTCTCTGACTCAAGAGTCTCACGTGTCCGTGTGGGACGCTGGTCTCTGACTCAAGAGTCCCACGTGTCCGTGTGGGACGCTGGTCTCTGACTCAAGAGTCCCACGTGTCCGTGTGGGACGCTGGTCTCTGACTCAAGAGTCCCACGTGTCCGTGTGGGACACCTGGTCTCTGACTCAAGAGTCTCACGTGTCCGTGTGGGACGCTGGTCTCTGACTCAAGAGTCTCACGTGTCCGTGTGGGACGCTGGTCTCTGACTCAAGAGTCCCACGTGTCCGTGTGGGACACCTGGTCTCTGACTCAAGAGTCTCACGTGTCCGTGTGGGACACCTGGTCTCTGACTCAAGAGTCTCACGTGTCCGTGTGGGACACCTGGTCTCTGACTCAAGAGTCTCACGTGTACGTGTGGGACGCTGGTCTCTGACTCAAGAGTCCCACGTGTACGTGTGGGACGCTGGTCTCTGACTCAAGAGTCCCACGTGTCCGTGTGGGACACCTGGTCTCTGACTCAAGAGTCCCACGTGTACGTGTGGGACGCTGGTCTCTGACTCAAGAGTCCCACGTGTACGTGTGGGACGCTGGTCTCTGACTCAAGAGTCCCACGTGTCCGTGTGGGACACCTGGTCTCTGACTCAAGAGTCCCACATGTCCGTGTGGGACACCTGGTCTCTGACTCAAGAGTCCCACGTGTCCGTGTGGGACTCTGGTCTCCGACTCAAGAATCCCACGTGTCCGTGTGGGACACCTGGTCTCTGACTCAAGAGTCCCACGTGTCCGTGTGGGACTCTGGTCTCCGACTCAAGAATCCCACGTGTCCGTGTGGGACACCTGGTCTCTGACTCAAGAATCCCACGTGTCCATGTGGGACACCTGGTCTCTGACTCAAGAGTCCCACGTGTCCGTGTGGGACACCTGGTCTCTGACTCAAGAGTCCCACGTGTCCGTGTGGGACACTGGTCTCTGACTCAAGACGTCTTCATCCCAGCTGTGACAGTGGAAGAGTAGCCTATATACTGTATAGCCTACTAGAGACAGTGAGCCCGGGCTGTTTCAAGGACAGCAGTGAACAGATACAGCTTCAGTGGAGTACAATGCTGTCTCCATGGGGTTGTCTCCTCCTGTAGAGCAGAGGAGAGCTCCTGGCTGCTGGAGATATACAAGTCTCCATGGGGTTGTCTCCTCCTGTAGAGCAGAGGAGAGCTCCTGGCTGCTGGAGATATATAAGTCTCTGTGGGGATGTCTCCTCCTGTAGAGCAGAGGAGAGCTCCTGGCTGCTGGAGATATACAAGTCTCCATGGGGATGCCTCCTCCTGTAGAGCAGAGGAGAGCTCCTAGCCGCTGGAGATATATAAGTCTCCATGGGGATGCCTCCTCCTGTAGAGCAGAGGAGAGCTCCTAGCCGCTGGAGATATATGAGGCCTGATGCTTCTTGGTGTGAATGGGCCACCTGCGACTCACGCGCACCCCAAATCTGCTTAATTGGCCAAATCCGCTTAATTGGCCACTACACTGCACGTGTCCTGTCTGAACCATCTGAGCGTTGCTAGGGTTCATATAATGCTTCATATATACATGTTGCTACAGGCAGAGAGAGTGCTGTTGAACTACATTACAACATGATGTAGTGCTGCAGGAGTGGATGGTTCCACACGGGGGGAAACTATCAAACAGGTGACAATTAGTGAAAAAAAAAGTATGCACGGTGCGTGCAGGATTACGCCTGCAGGCGGCGCCACTGGGTGACACAGGCCAACCCAATCGCCAGAATAAAATGTCAGCATTATAGGTTTCTGTATCTCAACGTCAATTTGAAACAAAGCGGCCGTTCATTTGAAAGCCTCGCTGCTTTTCCAACGTCAAATGCGAATAAAAAAAACGTGTAAAACTTTGGTTACGTTGAGGCAAGTAAAGCAACTTTTAACATGAACTCAGCTTTGTCATAAATCTAGCCACAGCAGGTGCAACATGATGTAGTCATTCCCCCAACCATAATGTGCACATCACTGTAAATGTTAAATCACCCGTCACCGAATTGCAGATTAGACCCATTGTCATCAGTCCCTCTGCCCTGTGTTCCTGACATTTTCTACCCAGCAGTGTTGAGCTGCCAGCAGTGAATAGTAATTGCCCTGCCTTGTACTGTAAAATTGTAGAATTGACGACAGAACTGCAGCCTCATCCCGAATAATTTTCCATAATCGTTCGGGTACATTTGTACATTAAAAAATGGTTTCTCTGGGGGGGCGGGGGCTGTCTTGAAACTCCAAAGGGCCCACCCAAGTAGGCTAGATGTACTTTCCCATACCATTTCAAAAGGACAAGAAGACCGAGTTCAAACTCAGTTCTTTAAAGTTTTGAAAGGTACAATAAGTAATGTAATGCCAGATTACTCAGATGACGAAGAGCTACTCCTGTTTGAGATATCGTAGGACAGAATACTGAAGTCACCCCTTACTCGGATTATCAACTATGATTCTATATATATATAACTATGATTATCTGTTATTCTGATTACCATCTGTTATTCTGATGATCGACCCTTATTCTGATTATCAATCCTTATTCTGATTATGAGCCATTACTTAACCAGGCAAGGTGACTTTATTTTCTACAACTGGTAAACTGCTAGCAGGTATAGTACTATTGCACAAGGAGGCAGTATTACATGTACTGTAAACATCATCAGCATCATCATCATCATCATCATCATATATAAAAGGGAGCAAGTGGCTGTTTGATTGTTTCAAATTTGAACCACTGATGACATCACAATGTATATGACATCATCAGTGATGTTACTGTCATTGTGAGATCACTGATGATCTCAGTGATGTCACTGGAGCAGTCGATGATGCGAAGTTAAGCAATTGTGCGTTGTGCATGCCAGCAGCAGAACGAACTGCGGGCGAGGCCGAAGTTGAGCAATATTGTGCGCAGAGAGACGTCACTCGAGCACTCCATGATGCAGCAGTTGTGATGTCATCAGTAGGGCTGCCACAAATGATTATTTTGATAATCGACTATAGTCACCTATTATTTTAACGATTAGTCGACTAATCGGATCATAAATTGCAGCTTATCGCACACAATTACTCAATCACTCTGATTTAGCTATCATCAGCTTCTAAATTTAGCTTGAAGTTGTTTTAAACATGTGCCAACTAAAAATAAAGACAAGATGATAATTAACTCAAAAATACATATTTTAATGAACCAGCAGCAGCTTCGGGGGAACAAAACAAAAAGAAATCCAAATATGTCGGCGACTATTTTGGTAATCGACGTCATCGCGACTAGTCGACCAATCGTGGCAGCCCCAGTCATCAGTGTTACGAAGTGGCACAATTGTTTGCTGCGAGGCCACGCAGCAGCCGAGCTGCGGGCGAGGCCGAGCACGGCCGAGCTAGCGAACCCGCGCAAGCGGGCGAGCCTAGCGCGAGACTTCTAGTACAGTGTATTAGCACTTGGAAGCTGGCCGGTACAACGGCAGTCCACTGTTGTTAGCCACGGTGAGCTGCCCTGCAGCAACGCTGTGATGGCATTTCCACTGGAGTCTGCCTCAAGGACACCGTGATGCTAGCTAGCATCAAGAGCCGTCAGGCCTCATATTTCTCCTGCACTCTCACACTGTGCAGAATGTCACTTCTCCTATAGTTTTATATATCGGCGGAGACAGGATTAGTGTTTCTGCCAAACGTATAGTGCAGAATTATTGATTTGTCTGTTCAATTGTCTTGTCTGCTCCATCAGCCCACCCATATTCCTATAGATCTATTTATAGTGTGATCCACGCCGCCATCGAGCTACTCCTACACTGCTCCTGTCATTACTGTTGCTACGGTGCAGCCCCGGTGTCTCTCTCTCTCTCTCTCTCTCTCTCTCTCTCTCTCTCTCTCTCTCTCTCTCTCTCTCTCTCAACCCAACCGGTCAAAGCAGATGGCCGCCCACCTAGAGCCACAGGTCTGCTCCAGGCTTCTTCCCAGTAAATGTGGAGTTATTCCTTGCTGGGGGTTTGTTCCGGCTCTATATTATGAAAAGTGTCACCAGATCACTTTTTTTATGACTCGGCGCTGTTTCAATAACATTGACTCGGCTCGACTGTAGGACGAATCAGCGCGACATCACTCGCCGCCCAGAAATGCGGAACTCCCGCGGCAGTTGTTCGTATGAGTTGTGCCAAACAGACGTTGATATCTCAAAAAGTATACATCACATCGCTTATATTTTGAGATCCTGAGTGAGAGCAGAAGTAGCGCAAGAGTTTGACGTATAATATAATGAATGTCGTGTTAAAGTTGTGTGAACTGTCTGTCTGTTTTTCAATTGTAAACACGGTCAGCCGGCTAGAGTCAGACGCTCAAACTCAGGCTCCATAGGGTGCCATTGCCGTTGCCACGCAGTGACGCGGTTTG
>NC_139635.1:16056516-16096516 GCF_964638095.1 Poromitra crassiceps
AGCCAAGAACACAAGTGAAATTCGTTCTCTCGTGACCTGTGGTTCTCAACGTGATGGACGATTCACCTTTCTTGTTAACAGTCCTAGTGAGAGGCAGGTCGAACGTCAAAGGCACTTCATCCATATTTATGATCTGCTCCGGTCCGATGGAATATTCCTTGATCTTTCTTTGTGTGAATTCGCCGAAGTTTGTAATTTTCTCCTGGTAGTCGGGAGGGAGTTGCTGACACACAGTCGTCCGCGCCCTGACGGACAGTCCCTTTCGTCTCATAAATCTGAGACACCAGGATGGTCCACCTCTAAAATGTTCAATTTTCATTTCGGTGGCGACTGTTTTGGCCTTCAGTCGGATCTGAACGGTGGACACACCTCGGCCGTCTGCTCTCTGTGTCAACACCCTGATGCCAAGGTTACGTGCTGCTGCTCGATTTCCTTCTTTCCTTCTTCTTCTCGCCGCCATCGTCGTAACACAGCCAGTTCTCCATCTTTTGAAGCATGATGTTAGATTATATATAAAATAATCGAAAAAACAAGCAGCAAAGCAATGCACATAAAATGTGCTGATGAAGCTGTGTAACCTGTAAAATCCATCGATTTTGGAGGTCACCGAGTGGCCGTTTGCTTACCGTAATTACCATATGTAAGGGGTCACGCACAGAGGGGATTGTCGGGAAAGAGATGGCTGTTTGAGGAAGCTCCCATTTACCGTATTACCGTAACATTTCAACAAAACAACATAACACAACACCACCTTTGTTTATTTTTACAGTGCACACAGTGTCCGCGGTGTGGTGAAAAGAGGGCAAGAGAGGAAATTAAAACAGAAGTGGATTTATAGTTAGAAAGAGTGCTAAAAAAGAGAGATTTTATTTGTATTTTTTTTTTTTTTTCTGAAAAAATCCATAGATAAGCCGCACCGTTATATAAGCCGCAGGGCCAAAAAACGGGGAAAAAGCCGCGGCTTATAGTCCGGAATTTACGGTAGATAGATAGATAGATAGATAGATAGATAGATAGATAGATAGACAGATAGATAGATAAATAGATAGATAGAAAGATAGATAGTCTCTATCAGAATCCACAGAAACAGTCTTGTCTTTAGTATTCTCCCATATCTTTATATATCCATTGTGTTGTGCAGGCAGTGTAAGATCGATCACAGCAAGAAGAACAGGTTTAAATGGAAGTGAAATTGACAGAGAAACAGGGCGAGCTCTTCTGCGTGGTCTGTAGCTAAACATATTCTGCGTGGTCTGTAGCTAAACATGTTAGTTATGATAGAGAAACAGGGCGAGCTCTCCTGCGTGGTCTGTAGCTAAACATGTTAGTTATGATAGAGAAACAGGGCGAGCTCTTCTGCGTGGTCTGTAGCTAAACATGTTAGTTATGATAGAGAAACAGGGCGAGCTCTTCTGCGTGGTCTGTAGCTAAACATGTTAGTTATGATAGAGAAACAGGGCGAGCTCTTCTGCGTGGTCTGTAGCTAAACATGTTAGTTATGATAGAGAAACAGGGCGAGCTCTCCTGCGTGGTCTGTAGCTAAACATGTTAGTTATGATAGAGAAACAGGGCGAGCTCTTCTGCGTGGTCTGTAGCTAAACATGTTAGTTATGATAGAGAAACAGGGCGAGCTCTTCTGCGTGGTCTGTAGCTAAACATGTTAGTTATGATAGAGAAACAGGGCGAGCTCTTCTGCGTGGTCTGTAGCTAAACATGTTAGTTATGATAGAGAAACAGGGCGAGCTCTTCTGCGTGGTCTGTAGCTAAACATGTTAGTTATGATAGAGAAACAGGGCGAGCTCTTCTGCGTGGTCTGTAGCTAAACATGTTAGTTATGATAGAGAAACAGGGCGAGCTCTTCTGCGTGGTCTGTAGCTAAACATGTTAGTTATGATAGAGAAACAGGGCGAGCTCTTCTGCGTGGTCTGTAGCTAAACATGTTAGTTATGACAGAGAAACAGGGCGAGCTCTTCTGCGTGGTCTGTAGCTAAACATGTTAGTTATGACAGAGAAACAGGGCGAGCTCTTCTGCGTGGTCTGTAGCTAAACATGTTAGTTATGACAGAGAAACAGGGCGAGCTCTTCTGCGTGGTCTGTAGCTAAACATGTTAGTTATGACAGAGAAACAGGGCGAGCTCTCCTGCGTGGTCTGTAGCTAAACATGTTAGTTATGATAGAGAAACAGGGCGAGCTCTTCTGCGTGGTCTGTAGCTAAACATGTTAGTTATGATAGAGAAACAGGGCGAGCTCTCCTGCGTGGTCTGTAGCTAAACATGTTAGTTATGACAGAGAAACAGGGCGAGCTCTTCTGCGTGGTCTGTAGCTAAACATGTTAGTTATGATAGAGAAACAGGGCGAGCTCTTCTGCGTGGTCTGTAGCTAAACATGTTAGTTATGACAGAGAAACAGGGTGAGCTCTCCTGCGTGGTCTGTAGCTAAACATGTTAGTTATGATTTGGCTTCACTTTCCCCAGACACAGTCTGGAGATTGAAAACATTCAGGGAGGCCATGCAGCACGGCTGCTTTGAACCAAATGAAATTGAAAGTGTAACAGAGTGAGTGAGTCAAACACCATATATGAATTAGATGCAGGCCTCTCTTTGCTTCAGCGGTACAGGAAATTGAAAAATGTCCAGAAATGTCAGGTAATTTCATTGATAATTGACCTATGCTAAGCCACTGAAGACAGCAGTGCACGGCCGATGGTAATGGGTCTATAACACACAGTAACACACAGTAACACAGTAACACACAGTAACACGCAGTAACACACAGTAACACAGTAACACACAGTAACACACAGTAACACAGTAACACACAATAACACACAGTAACACAGTAACACACAGTAACACGCAGTAACACACAGTAACACAGTAACACACAGTAACATGCAGTAACACACAGTAACACACAGTAACACACAGTAACACACAGTAACACAGTAACACACAGTAACATGCAGTAACACACAGTAACACACAGTAACACACAGTAACACGCAGTAACACACAGTAACACACAGTAACACACAGTAACACAGTAACACACAGTAACACACAGTAACACAGTAACACACAGTAACACACAGTAACACAGTAACACACAGTAACACACAGTAACACACAGTAACACACAGTAACACACAGTAACACACAGTAACACACAGTAACACAGTAACACACAGTACCACACAGTAACACACAGTAACACAGTAACACACAGAAACACAGTAACACACAGTAACACACAGTAACACGCAGTAATACGCAGTAACACACAGTAACACACAGTAACACACAGTAACACACAGTAACACGCAGTAACACGCAGTAACACACAGTAACACAGTAACACACAGTAACACACAGTAACACAGTAACACACAGTAACACACAGTAACACACAGTAACACACAGTAACACACAGTAACACACAGTAACACACAGTAACACAGTAACACACAGTAACACACAGTAACACACAGTAACACACAGTAACACAGTAACACGCAGTAACACGCAGTAACACGCAGTAACACGCAGTAACACGCAGTAACACACAGTAACACGCAGTAACACGCAGTAACACGCAGTAACACGCAGTAACACGCAGTAACATGCAGTAACACACAGTAACACACAGTAACACAGTAACACACAGTAACACACAGTAACACACAGTAACACACAGTAACACAGTAACACACAGTAACACACAGTAACACAGTAACACACAGTAACACGCAGTAACACGCAGTAACACGCAGTAACACGCAGTAACACACAGTAACACGCAGTAACACGCAGTAACACACAGTAACACACAGTAACACACAGTAACATGCAGTAACACAGTAACACACAGTAACACACAGTAACACACAGTAACACACAGTAACACACACAGTAACACACAGTAACACACAGTAACACACAGTAACACAGTAACACACAGTAACACACAGTAACACACAGTAACACAGTAACACACAGTAACACACAGTAACACAGTAACACGCAGTAACACGCAGTAACACGCAGTAACACGCAGTAACACGCAGTAACACACAGTAACACACAGTAACACACACAGTAACACAGTAACACACAGTAACACGCAGTAACACACAGTAACACACAGTAACACACAGTAACACACAGTAACACACAGTAACACACAGTAACACACAGTAACACGCAGTAACACACAGTAACACACAGTAACACACAGTAACACACAGTAACACACAGTAACACACAGTAACACACAGTAACACACAGTAACACACACAGTAACACACAGTAACACGCAGTAACACGCAGTAACACGCAGTAACACGCAGTAACACACAGTAACACACAGTAACACAGTAACACACAGTAACACACAGTAACACACAGTAACACACAGTAACACAGTAACACACAGTAACACACAGTAACACACAGTAACACAGTAACACACAGTAACACACAGTAACACAGTAACACAGTAACACACAGTAACACACAGTAACACACAGTAACACACAGTAACACAGTAACACACAGTAACACGCAGTAACACGCAGTAACACGCAGTAACACGCAGTAACACGCAGTAACACAGTAACACACAGTAACACACAGTAACACACAGTAACACGCAGTAACACGCAGTAACACACAGTAACACACAGTAACACAGTAACACACAGTAACACACAGTAACACACAGTAACACACAGTAACACACAGTAACACAGTAACACACAGTAACACACAGTAACACACAGTAACACAGTAACACACAGTAACACACAGTACCACACAGTAACACGCAGTAACACGCAGTAACACGCAGTAACACGCAGTAACACACAGTAACACACAGTAACACAGTAACACACAGTAACACACAGTAACACACAGTAACACGCAGTAACACGCAGTAACACACAGTAACACAGTAACACACAGTAACACACAGAAACACAGTAACACACAGTAACACACAGTAACACAGTAACACACAGTAACACACAGTAACACACAGTAACACAGTAACACACAGTAACACGCAGTAACACACAGTAACACGCAGTAACACACAGTAACACGCAGTAACACACAGTAACACAGTAACACACAGTAACACACAGAAACACAGTAACACACAGTAACACACAGTAACACAGTAACACACAGTAACACACAGTAACACACAGTAACACAGTAACACACAGTAACACACAGAAACACAGTAACACACAGTAACACACAGTAACACAGTAACACACAGTAACACGCAGTAACACACAGTAACACACAGTAACACGCAGTAACACACAGTAACACAGTAACACACAGTAACACACAGTAACACAGTAACACACAGTAACACGCAGTAACACACACAGTAACACACAGTAACACGCAGTAACACACAGTAACACGCAGTAACACGCAGTAACACGCAGTAACACGCAGTAACACGCAGTAACACACAGTAACACACAGTAACACACAGTAACACAGTAACACACAGTAACACACAGTAACACACAGTAACACGCAGTAACACGCAGTAACACACAGTAACACAGTAACACACAGTAACACAGTAACACACAGTAACACACAGTAACACAGTAACACACAGTAACACGCAGTAACACACAGTAACACACAGTAACACAGTAACACACAGTAACACACAGTAACACACAGTAACACACAGTAACACAGTAACACACAGTAACACACAGTAACACAGTAACACACAGTAACACACAGTAACACGCAGTAACACACAGTAACACACAGTAACACAGTAACACACAGTAACACACAGTAACACACAGTAACACAGTAACACAGTAACACACAGTAACACGGGGCTGAACAGCATCAGATGACTCTTTTGGCTACAGTGACTGGATTAGGGCTGTGCAATAAAATCGATACGGCAATATATCGCGATACTTTTTCCCCAATACTGTATCGATATTTCAGAAAAATATCGTGATATATCGCCATATCGATTTTCTTTGCACAGCCGTGTGTTCAGTGACACAATAAGAATACTTTTTATTTCAGTGCGTTCAGTAAGACACTCAACACTCGGTAGTTTTGACTCAATTTATCCACTAAGTTATCAATATAAAGTGATGTACATATTATTACACTACCTGGGTGTGTTGTATTTTTTGTTCTATTTTTTAATTGTCAGTAAATTATGTCGAGTATTGCAATATATCGTAATATGTATTGTATCGCAATTTATCGTGATACAATCGTATCGCGACCCATGTATCGTGAGGTCCTTGACAATACCCAGCCCTAGACTGGATGCAGTTATACACATTTTCCAGCTTCTTTAATGTTCCTGTGGATTTGAACATGCTTTCATCAGAGACACATTTATTATGTGACTTATTTCAATAATAGGCCGTGTTCACCGCCATTCATCTCCAAACAATATATTATGAAACATTTCTGAGATGGCAAACTCCTAAAGTAACATGGTCCATGGAGATGTGTGTGAGATGTGTGTGGATGGTGCATTTTTATATAAATATATATATTTTTATATGCAGTCTACGGCTGCAAATAAGATGTCTGATTGTAGCACATGGGACAAGTTAGCAATGAAGCCTTTCTGTGAGAAGGCCTTTCTGTCAGAGAGCCACGCCCCAAACTCATTTGATTGGTCGCCGCGCAACTGCTTCTTCCTGAAAACGTGTGGCAAGTAGCTCAGGAGGTAGAGCGGGTAGTCCACTAATCGCTTTGGATAAAAGAGGTCGGTGGTTCGATTCCCGGCTCCTCCAGTCTGCATGTTTCGAAGTGTCCTTGGGCGAGACACTGAACCCCAAATTGCTCCCGTTGGTGTGTGCCAGCACCCTGCGTTGTAACCTGCTGCCATCGGTGTGTGAATGGGTGAATGTACCTACTGATTGTAAAGCGCTTTGGATAAAAGCGCTATATAAATGCAGGCCATTTACCATTTACCATTTTACCATAAAAAAGATGTGGTTAAGATTAGGGTTTTCTCATCTAACCGTGACCAGACCCAAACCCTAACCACATTGTTGTACTTGCCTAAACCTAATGTCTAACCCTCATGTTTTATTAAACAAATGTGTGTGGTTCGACCGGGAATCGAACCGCAGTCCTCAGATTGGAAGGCAAGCACCTTACCCATTAAGCAAACAGGACCACAGCACCACACACATCCTGAGCTGCCCGTAACCCTGATCTTACCCACGTTTTTACTTGCCGCACGTTTTCAGGAAGACCGAGTTGGGGGCGTGGCTTTCTCACAGAAAAGCTTCAGGACTAACTTGTGCCGTGTGCCTGATGCTGTAGAAGTCAACACTTTTCTAATGAGTTGATGGTCTCAAACGCTCGTTTCAAGACGCTAAAGCAGACCATGTTTTGGGGGCGTTTTGTCCAGTGATTGTGCAGCTCGCCGACCGTGGACCAATAGCAAAAATAAACCATTAAATCATAAAAAAGAAAAAGGAAAAAGGCGACTGTCACAATGCAAAACTCGAGGCTACAAAACGGGGATCCACAAGGCAATGGGTGACGACGGCTTTGAGCATGTTGTGAGTTCAGTTCATCCTTACAGATGAGCCCGTACTTTTCATTCTGTGACAGCAGAGAGACAGAATGATGGACCAAGACTCACGGCTGGGACACACCAGAAGCATCTCACGGAAGCGTTGAGCAGGAGCCTGACCATTCACACCAGAAGCACTCTGTTTTGCTCCGCGCCTCGCTCTGTTCTGCCCTGCGCCTAACTAGCATTGACTTCACTATCCTGCCGTGGGACACTATCATGCCGTGGGACACTATCATGCCGTGGGACACTATCCTGCCGTGGGACATTATCCTGCCGTGGGACACTATCCTGCCGTGGGACACTATCCTGCCATAAGACACTATCCTGCCGTGGGACACTATCCTGCCGTGGGACACTATCCTGCCGTGGGACACTATCCTGCCGTGGGACACTATCCTGCCGTGGGACACTATCCTGCCGTGGGACACTATCCTGCCGTAAGACACTATCCTGCCGTGGGACACTATCCTACCGTGGGACACTATCATGCCGTAAGACACTATCCTACCGTGGGACACTATCATGCCGTGGGACACTATCCTGCCGTAAGACACTATCCTGCCGTGGGACACTATCCTACCGTGGGACACTATCATGCCGTGCGACACTATCCTTCCGTGGGACACTATCCTGCCATGGGACACTATCCTACTGTGGGACACTATCCTGCCGTGGGACACTATCCTACTGTGGGACACTATCCTGCCGTGGGACACTATCCTACCGTGGGACACTATCCTGCAGTGGGACACTATCCTACCGTGGGACACTATCCTGCAGTGGGCCACTATCCTACTGTGGGACACTATCCTGCCGTGGGACACTATCCTGCCGTGGGACACTATCCTACCGTGGGACACTATCCTGCCGTGGGACACTATCCTGCCGTGGGACACTATCCTGCCGTAAGACACTATCCTGCTGTGGGACACTATCCTGCCGTAAGACACTATCCTGCCGTGGGACACTATCCTACCGTGGGACACTATCATGCCGTGCGACACTATCCTTCCGTGGGACACTATCCTGCCGTAAGACACTATCCTACCGTGGGACATTATCCTACCGTGGGACACTATCCTACCGTGGGACACTATCCTGCAGTGGGACACTATCCTGCCGTGGGACACTTTCCTGCAGTGGGACACTATCCTGCCGTGGGACACTATCCTGCCGTGGGACACTATCCTGCCGTGGGACACTATCCTGCCGTGGGACACTATCCTACCGTGGGACACTATCCTACTGTGCGATGTCGGTACCAGCAGCACCATGCTTTACCTCCGTTCCCAAATTCACTTGTTTCTGCAGTCATAATCCTATCTTGACGTTAGCCACCCTCTTTTGGAAGTCACGCGTGTGTGTCTGTGTGTGTGTGTGTGTGTGTGTGTGTGTGTGTGTGTCTGTGTGTGTGTGTGTGTGTGTGTCTGTGTGTGTGTGTGTGTGTGTGTGTGTGTGTGTGTGTGTGTGTGTGTGTGTATGTGTGTGTGTGTGTGTGTGTGTGTGTGTATGTGTGTGTGTGTGTGTGTGTGTGTGTGTGTGTGTGTATGTGTGTATGTGTGTGTGGGGGTGTGTGTGTTTGTGTTTGTTTCTATGCGGCTTTGAGGAAGGCAACACTGTAGATGCGGAGCGCCAGCTGCTAGCCATTAGCATACAGGTCGTTGTAGCTCTTGTAGCTCAGCTGACAGGAGTCTCGAGACACACACACACAGCAACAACACACACACACACACACACACACACACACACACACACACACACACACACGCTTTCCACGAACACAGACACGTTATCACTGCACGGTGAAAGGTGTTTAGGACACATTATCACAACAAAACAACATAGAATGGGAGTGCCGAGTAGCTTCACAGCTTGTGTAATGTTAGTTGGGCTGCTCTGCCTTCAGAGTAAAGGCATAAATTGTGTCACTTTCGAGAAAATAAAATCTGTTTTGAGCTGTGCAGGGCAATAAATGGCACGAAAAGTATAGTACGGTAATAGTATAAACACATCACACACACACACACACACACACACACACACACACACACACACACACACACGGCCATTTTAACAGACTTGCTCGCAAACTTTCTTGCCACAGGGTGGCGCAAATGAGCTTGTTAAATTGACTAGACGGCCTCTGTATGTACTGTATGCCACCGCTCTGATATTCCTAGAAGCGGGGTGTTATACACAGAGATGGGAAAAGTACAAAAAGAACAAAAAGCCCCAAAAATCATCTAAAAAAAATAATAAACATGCCTCCTTTGCCTTTCTGCAGCTCCAGTCAGACATGGACCGGGGCGACGGCACGGTGAAGTACGTCCTCTCTGGCGAGGGGGCCGGCTCTCTCTTTGTCATCGATGAGAACAACGGCGACCTGCACGCCACGCGCCGCCTGGACCGTGAGGAGAAGGCTTTTTATACCCTCAGGGCCACTGTAGTCAACAAGCGCACGGGTTACAAGCTGGAGCCAGAGACCGAATTCATCGTCAAACTTCACGACATCAACGATAACGAGCCTCAGTTCAGCAAGGAGGTTTACACCGGCAGCGTACCAGAGAGGTCCGACATCGGTAAGTACGGCTTTTAGTGCTTTCTCATTTGAGAGGAGAGCTGCATGTCTGAGTGAACTGAGAGGAGAGCTGGATGACTGAGTGAATTGAGAGGAGAGCTGGATGACTGAGTGAATTGAGAGGAGAGCTGGATGACTGAGTGAACTGAGAGGAGAGCTGGATGACTGAGTGAGAGGAGAGCTGCATGACTGAGTGAATTTAGAGGAGAGCTGGATGACTGAGTGAATTGAGAGGAGAGCTGGATGACTGAGTGAACTGAGAGGAGAGCTGGATGACTGAGTGAGAGGAGAGCTGCATGACTGAGTGAGAGGAGAGCTGCATGACTGAGTGAATTTAGAGGAGAGCTGGATGACTGAGTGAGAGGAGAGCTGCATGACTGAGTGAATTTAGAGGAGAGCTGCATGACTGAGTGAGAGGAGAGCTGGATGACAGTGAATTGAGAGGAGAGCTGGATGAGTGAGTGAACTGAGAGGAGAGCTGGATGAGTGAGTGAATTGAGAGGAGAGCTGCATGACTGAGTGAATTGAGAGGAGAGCTGGATGAGTGAGTGAATTGAGAGGAGAGCTGGATGAGTTAGTGAATTGAGAGGAGAGCTGGATGAGTGAGTGAATTGAGAGGAGAGCTGCATGACTGAGTGAGAGGAGAGCTGCATGACTGAGTGAATTAAGAGGAGAGCTGGATGACTGAGTGAATTAAGAGGAGAGCTGCATGACTCAGTGAATTAAGAGGAGAGCTGAATGACTGAGTGAATTGAGAGGAGAGCTGGATGACTGAGTGAATTGAGAGGAGAGCTGGATGACTGAGTGAATTGAGAGGAGAGCTGGATGACTGAGTGAATTTAGAGGAGAGCTGCATGACTCAGTGAATTAAGAGGAGAGCTGAATGACTGAGTGAATTGAGAGGAGAGCTGGATGACTGAGTGAATTGAGAGGAGAGCTGGATGACTGAGTGAATTAAGAGGAGAGCTGGATGACTGAGTTAATTGAGAGGAGAGCTGGATGACTGAGTGAATTAAGAGGAGAGCTGGATGACTGAGTGAATTAAGAGGAGAGCTGCATGACTCAGTGAATTGAGAGGAGAGCTGGATGACTGAGTGAATTGAGAGGAGAGCTGGATGACTGAGTGAATTGAGAGGAGAGCTGGATGACTGAGTGAATTTAGAGGAGAGCTGCATGACTCAGTGAATTGAGAGGAGAGCTGGATGACTGAGTGAATTGAGAGGAGAGCTGGATGACTGAGTGAACTGAGAGGAGAGCTGGATGACTGAGTGAGAGGAGAGCTGCATGACTGAGTGAGAGGAGAGCTGCATGACTGAGTGAATTTAGAGGAGAGCTGGATGACTGAGTGAGAGGAGAGCTGCATGACTGAGTGAATTTAGAGGAGAGCTGCATGACTGAGTGAGAGGAGAGCTGGATGACTGAGTGAATTGAGAGGAGAGCTGGATGAGTGAGTGAACTGAGAGGAGAGCTGGATGAGTGAGTGAATTGAGAGGAGAGCTGCATGACTGAGTGAATTGAGAGGAGAGCTGGATGAGTGAGTGAATTGAGAGGAGAGCTGGATGAGTTAGTGAATTGAGAGGAGAGCTGGATGAGTGAGTGAATTGAGAGGAGAGCTGCATGACTGAGTGAGAGGAGAGCTGCATGACTGAGTGAATTAAGAGGAGAGCTGGATGACTGAGTGAATTAAGAGGAGAGCTGCATGACTCAGTGAATTAAGAGGAGAGCTGAATGACTGAGTGAATTGAGAGGAGAGCTGGATGACTGAGTGAATTGGGAGGAGAGCTGGATGACTGAGTGAATTGAGAGGAGAGCTGGATGACTGAGTGAATTTAGAGGAGAGCTGCATGACTCAGTGAATTAAGAGGAGAGCTGAATGACTGAGTGAATTGAGAGGAGAGCTGGATGACTGAGTGAATTGAGAGGAGAGCTGGATGACTGAGTGAATTAAGAGGAGAGCTGGATGACTGAGTTAATTGAGAGGAGAGCTGGATGACTGAGTGAATTAAGAGGAGAGCTGGATGACTGAGTGAATTAAGAGGAGAGCTGCATGACTCAGTGAATTGAGAGGAGAGCTGGATGACTGAGTGAATTGAGAGGAGAGCTGGATGACTGAGTGAATTGAGAGGAGAGCTGGATGACTGAGTGAATTTAGAGGAGAGCTGCATGACTCAGTGAATTAAGAGGAGAGCTGAATGACTGAGTGAATTGAGAGGAGAGCTGGATGACTCAGTGAATTAAGAGGAGAGCTGCATGACTCAGTGAATTAAGAGGAGAGCTGCATGACTCAGTGAATTAAGAGGAGAGCTGGATGACTGAGTGAATTGAGAGGAGAGCTGAATGACTGAGTGAATTGAGAGGAGAGCTGGATGACTGAGTGAATTGAGAGGAGAGCTGGATGACTGAGTGAATTGAGAGGAGAGCTGGATGACTGAGTGAATTTAGAGGAGAGCTGCATGACTCAGTGAATTAAGAGGAGAGCTGAATGACTGAGTGAATTGAGAGGAGAGCTGGATGACTGAGTGAATTGAGAGGAGAGCTGGATGACTGAGTGAATTAAGAGGAGAGCTGGATGACTGAGTTAATTGAGAGGAGAGCTGGATGACTGAGTGAATTAAGAGGAGAGCTGGATGACTGAGTGAATTAAGAGGAGAGCTGCATGACTCAGTGAATTGAGAGGAGAGCTGGATGACTGAGTGAATTGAGAGGAGAGCTGGATGACTGAGTGAATTGAGAGGAGAGCTGGATGACTGAGTGAATTTAGAGGAGAGCTGCATGACTCAGTGAATTAAGAGGAGAGCTGAATGACTGAGTGAATTGAGAGGAGAGCTGGATGACTCAGTGAATTAAGAGGAGAGCTGCATGACTCAGTGAATTAAGAGGAGAGCTGCATGACTCAGTGAATTAAGAGGAGAGCTGGATGACTGAGTGAATTGAGAGGAGAGCTGAATGAGTGAGTGAATTAAGAGGAGAGCTGCATGACTCAGTGAATTGAGAGGAGAGCTGAATGAGTGAGTGAATTAAGAGGAGAGCTGCATGACTCAGTGAATTGAGAGGAGAGCTGGATGACTGAGTGAATTGAGAGGAGAGCTGAATGACTGAAGCCCTTTTCCCACATGCGCTTTGTACCGCAAAATGACCGGTACGTGGTCTAATGCCTGCATGTGAGAAAGGCACCGTGCCGGTATAAGCGCGACCCCCGTCGTCCCCGACATTTCACCACTTTCGACCCAGTCAGAAGACCGGTATGCTCTTAAGGAGACGCAAGTGGAAACGGTTCCAGTCATTTTCCGCGACAGCGGTCCTTCAATCATGGGCGAGGAGTAGCCTACACACGTTGCTTAATGTTCCAGCGGGCATAATCTAATCATTCGCGCACATTAAAGCAAACTGGCGAAATGATCTTGTGATAGCCTAATAAGAGCAGTATGTCAGCTTGCTGATTTCCGAAGGCAACCCCGGACACATCAAACAAAGCCAGTCTGTAAAAAGTGCTTCAACGCAACGCAGGTGAACGGATAAACATCGAACCAGCAACTATTTCTCTCAGACACGGATCCCAACTTCTTCAAAGTGCATCAACTAATCATTCGCGCACATCAAAGCAAACTACTTCCACGGATTTCGCTTGTGCATTTGCTGTGTCATTCGCTGTGTCTGTCCGTGGCTGCTGCTCTTGAGCAGAGAGGGGAGGGGGAAATCGGCTGTGTTGATTATGCTGGCGGCTTGACGCTGCTCTTAAGTCAAACGAGTGTGATTTATTGTGTGACAACTGACAAGCGAACTTATTTCGAGTTTTGCCGACCCCCCAAATAAGCTCCCCCCTCCCCCCGCCCCCCCAACATACAGGAAAATTCGCTGATAGATTCCCACATGCGCGAGCCGAAGTGTGAAGGGAAATGTCCGATATTGACTTACAGGTAATTTTCCGGTACGCATGTGGGAAAAGGGCTTGAATGAATAGACCCTTCTCACGGGGGCCATTTTGTGTCGAGAAGCCAGGGTAAACACAGGTGCAAGCAAAACACTAATGAGGGTTTCCAAATTTCAATCATGGAAGTTGGAAACCCTCATTAGTGTTTTGCTTGCACCTGTGTTTACCCTGGCTTCTCGACACAAAATGGCCCCCGTGAGAAGGGTCTATTGAGAGGAGAGCTGGATGACTGAGTGAATTAAGAGGAGAGCTGGATGAGTGAGTGAATTGAGAGAAGAGCTGAATGACTGAGTGAATTAAGAGGAGAGCTGAATGACTGAGTGAATTTAGAGGAGAGCTGGATGACTGAGTGAATTGAGAGGAGAGCTGGATGAGTGAGTGAATTGAGAGGAGAGCTGGATGAGTGAGTGAATTGAGAGAAGAGCTGAATGACTGAGTGAATTAAGAGGAGAGCTGAATGACTGAGTGAATTTAGAGGAGAGCTGGATGACTGAGTGAATTGAGAGGAGAGCTGGATGAGTGAGTGAATTGAGAGGAGAGCTGGATGAGTGAGTGAATTGAGAGGAGAGCTGGATGACTGAGTGAATTTAGAGGAGAGCTGGATGAGTGAGTGAATTGAGAGGAGAGCTGGATGACTGACTGAGAGGAGAGCTGGATGAGTGAGTGAATTGAGAGGAGAGCTGGATGACTGAGTGAATTTAGAGGAGAGCTGGATGACTGAGTGAATTTAGAGGAGAGCTGGATGACTGAGTGAATTGAGAGGAGAGCTGAATGACTGGGTGAATTTAGAGGAGAGCTGGATGAGTGAGTGAATTTAGAGGAGAGCTGGATGACTGAGTGAATTTAGAGGAGAGCTGAATGACTGAGTGAATTAAGAGGAGAGCTGGATGACTGAGTGAATTTAGAGGAGAGCTGGATGACTGAGTGAATTTAGAGGAGAGCTGGATGACTGAGTGAATTGAGAGGAGAGCTGGATGACTGAGTGAATTGAGAGGAGAGCTGAATGACTGAGTGAATTTAGAGGAGAGCTGGATGACTGAGTGAATTGAGAGGAGAGCTGGATGACTGAGTGAATTTAGAGGAGAGCTGGATGACTGAGTGAATTGAGAGGAGAGCTGGATGAGTGAGTGAATTGAGAGGAGAGCTGGATGAGTGAGTGAATTGAGAGGAGAGCTGGATGACTGAGTGAATTGAGAGGAGAGCTGGATGAGTGAGTGAATTGAGAGGAGAGCTGGATGACTGACTGAGAGGAGAGCTGGATGAGTGAGTGAATTGAGAGGAGAGCTGAATGACTGAGTGAATTTAGAGGAGAGCTGGATGACTGAGTGAATTTAGAGGAGAGCTGGATGACTGAGTGAATTTAGAGGAGAGCTGGATGACTGAGTGAATTGAGAGGAGAGCTGAATGACTGAGTGAATTTAGAGGAGAGCTGGATGAGTGAGTGAATTTAGAGGAGAGCTGGATGACTGAGTGAATTTAGAGGAGAGCTGAATGACTGAGTGAATTAAGAGGAGAGCTGGATGACTGAGTGAATTTAGAGGAGAGCTGGATGACTGAGTGAAATTAGAGGAGAGCTGGATGACTGAGTGAATTGAGAGGAGAGCTGGATGACTGAGTGAATTGAGAGGAGAGCTGAATGACTGAGTGAATTTATAGGAGAGCTGGATGACTGAGTGAATTGAGAGGAGAGCTGGATGACTGAGTGAATTTAGAGGAGAGCTGGATGACTGAGTGAATTGAGAGGAGAGCAGGATGACTGAGTGAATTGGGACTGATTTGATTGAATCCTCACCTCTTGTCCTCTGCCATAATATCTCTGCTTTTAAAATGCTATTTTGAAACGAACATTTCTGCCGATAGTGTGACGATTGTCAGGATTGTCTAAGCATCATCCTGTCAAGCCTGTTTAGGATCAATCGTACTGTTTTTTTTGTTTTTTTTAAGTAAAAAAAAAAATCATGTTTTACCTTAGTTGAAGTAGTTTAATTATTTTGCCCAGTGAATGTGTACATTTTGAAAAGCATTGTATTTATGTCTGCATCTGCCAGTGGGCCATCATGATAAGAGTAGGTATAATGTGTTCATTCCACTACAGGAGACTTGATGTTCTCAAGTCTAATGTATCATTCAACGGTTGTCATATCAAGGTACATTGTCAAGAGAACATCGTGCTGTATTGGACAGCATCACAAGATATGACACAATATGACCCGACTTTTTTGGTTTCCCAAGATGAATTGTCAAGAGTATAGTATAGTCTCTCACCCCTCTCTCTCTCTCTCTCTCTCTCTCTCTCTGTGTCTCTCTGTCTGTGTCTCTCTCTCTCTCTCTCTCTCTCTCTCTCTCTCTCTCTCTCTCTCTCTCTCTCTCTCTCTCTCTCTCTCTCTCTGTCTCTGTCTGTCTCTCTCTCTCTCTCTCTCTCTCTCTCTCTGTGTCTCTCCTAGGTACATCGGTAATCCAGGTGACGGCTACAGATGCTGATGACAGTATGTATGGGAACAGTGCCAAACTGGTGTACAGCATCAGCCAGGGACACCCCTACTTCTCTGTGGACCCCAACACAGGTGCGTGCCACAGAACCATCCTTTGAAGCATGATAGGCCAGTGTTGATTGAGAGTGTGGACCCCAAACCTAAAGATCTTAACATCGATATTCTAGACAGGGCAGATAATTAGAGTAAGCCCTCGTTCACACCATGGGCCCTATCTTCCCCCTGGCCTTAGGCGCTAAACTGGCGTTAAACGCAAAAAAACACGCTTTGCGCCTGACTCGAGAAGATAGCATCATGTTTTTAGGCCCCGAAATGCGCTTTACGCTGAAGAGGCGTGGCACAGTGCCAGAATAGGCCAGAATGGGCGTTTCAGCCTTAAATACCGGCCTAAAGCTATCTTCCCCTCTGGCGTTAATTTAGCGCTTAGCGCTTTTCAAAACCAGGCCTTTTTCAGTGCGCCGGGGATATAGCCAGTAACCTAGGCCTATACTGCAAAAGTTAACTGTTGAAAATTCGATGTCTGGTTTTGTCACGAGTGGCATACAGCTGAAGTCTCTCTCGCCATCAAGCAGACAGTGACGGAAGCATGTTTCTTTATGTGCGCCAAGGGGAAAATGACGGACTAAATTGGTGGGTACTGCTGTGCGTAATTGCACACGGCATTATTCAATCACTCTCTCTGCCGCTATCTCACTCTCTCTCCCCCCTCTGTCTCTCGCAATCCCTCTCTCCCTCTCTCTCACGTGTCAATTTCTGCCCCTATAGCGCACTGCAAGCATCAGATCTGAAATGTAGGCTACACCACATAATGACAGACAGAACCATCACTATTTTGGAAGAAATGCCAAAATATATATGTAGGCACTAGGCAGGCACAATGACCGATGAAAAAAAAGTTGTTATACCGTAGTTTTGAGCCCCTGTCATTCAGAGGCTGTTGCATCATCCTACCTGTGCAGTGGGGGAAAAGAAAAGGTAGCGAGAGAAAACGATATCATTCTGCCCAAACTTTCACCAATCTAATCTCATCATGACATCCAGGGATATTTTTCTAGCCGATAGAACATTAGAAGATTTAGGGGAAAAAAATCACTTTGATCTTGCTATAGTGTAGCGTATTTACATGCTTGCTGTATTTAAACTGCAGTGAGATTGGTTTGAGAAGCATAATAATATGGAATAATATATATGGAGACAGACAGGATAAAAGAGGGAGGGGGGGGGAGCTCAGAGCGCATTGGTCGGGCTTTTCTGACCGGACTGGATCGCTCAGTGGAATTGAAGGTTGAAAGGGAAGATTGTATTTCGTTTACTGCAGTTCTCCAATGAGCACGTTGTGAATAATTCTATGCTTAAAAGGCGTGGTTAAGTGGTTAACAGATGGGTTTAGCGCCGAGGGGAAAATATGGACTGCGCCTGACCACGCCCACTAAATAGCGCTGCGCCTGGCGTTAAACGCTATTTTACGGCCAGGGGGGAAGATAGGGCCCCATATGCCAAAGCCAGGCTGAAGCTATGCTGAAGCCATGCAGTTTCATTTGGGCGTCCTTGTTAAGAGGCACACCACGCCACGCTGAAGCCACGCTGAAGCCACACTGAAGCCGCGCTGAAGCCGCGCTGAAGTGATAGTTCAGGTTTCTGTCTTATTTTCCCAGCGTGCAGCGCGCTGAACAGACATGAAGTCAATGCAAGTTGTGGGCGGGGGAAGGCAGCGTCGGGGGAAGGCAGCGTTGAGCGAGGCGCTGAGGAAAAGAGAGTGCTTCTTGTGCGGGCGGTTTAGCGTGACACTCAGTGATAGAGAATGGAATTTCCACTCTTCTCCGCTAATGTGATAATTATAACAGCCCATCTAAACCAAATGAATTGAAGCCAGGAGTCCAGGAAGATGTCTTATGAAAGTATATTTATTACCATAACAACTGTGTTATAGGAGAGACTGAATCTCAATGTACCATCTGATCAATGTACAGAGTCCAAATATTCAGCCCATGACTCACAGTTTAACATATGCTTTATACTGTAAGGAGGAAGAGCAGAGAGGAGGGGTATGAACTTTGGAAATGTGTGTGCGTCGTGCAGGCTCCTGCCTGTATCAGTTGTTATGGAACACGACGCACTGACCAAGGTCTCAGCAAAAGGAGCAGTCCTATATGTGTGAGATGTCATGGGCCAGAGCAAAGGGGAGAAATCTCCTGCTTGATAAGCTAGTTATGTGTCTCTGCATAGTGATGTCTTATGACTAATGACTCATAGCATTAATTATGTGTATGCAATTATAGCTTATAGCTTATTGATTAGGAAATGGCATGGAACTTACATTTTTCTCTGACACTCAGCTTCTGTTCAGCGCAGCTTCAGCTCTGCTTCTGAAGAGCGTCCGTGCGAACCAAGGCTAAGAAGGCGGGCCCAAATTGCAGCCAGAGGTCACTTTAAATGTTGAGCATTTCAGTATCCAAAAATCCTTCAAGGTGAAGTCAGTCAACTGCAAACACTCATGTTTCCCAGCCAGGTGTATCTGTTAGAAATCAAAGGGCCCAAACACACACATTGCATTTAGTCGTCTAACAGTTGCCTGATATAAATACACTGATACAGGAAACCAGGATGTTTTGATGAAGTGATTCAACAAACACTGAGTGAATGGTAATATTTCCTTCCGTGAATACTGACATCATGATGAAGTGGATGATGTCACACTCTGACATCAGTAGTGAGTGAGGTCAGAGTCTCTGCATCTACTGTATTGACATCACAGTGATGATGAAGTCCTTATTTATAGGGGCTTTCGCGTGTCTTTGAAGAGGCGGATGGCAGTTGGGTAGAAACTGTCCACTGTATACCTGTTCGCTCTACACCAGGGGTTTTTAAAGTGTGGCAGAGTGAGACTCCCCTGACCTGAGAGAACACACACACACACACAGATATATATATATATATATATATATATATATATATATATATATATATATATATATATATATATATATATATATATATATATATATATATATATATATATACATATATATATATATATATATATATACAGTATATATATATACAGTAGGGTTAGGGTTATATATATATATATATATATATATATATATATATATATATATATATATATATATATATATATATATATATATATATATATATATATATATATATAATTTATTTATTTATTTATTGTTGTATGTTCCACTCAGGCATAACAATGTGTTGCAAAAATATTGTAAACATCTTTATATGAATCTGCTTCTTATATTAAAGTCTCAACACTGCATAAGTCCTTTACATGTACAAAATGTATCATTTTTATTATTATTAAAACCCGCACTCACACAGGTATGTTGAGCTGAAGGGGACGAGGACTTTTAGAGCCTTGTTGGAGAGGTGGGGGATACTGTCACCTGCAGAGCACACACTGTGTGGGCTGTGGCAGGGGAGCGTCCTCGGGAGCAAACGATGTAAATCCAAACGATAAATAATCAGGGTCACACTTCCTCAGCTGAAGTTAGCTACCAGAGGTTATTCTTTTCCTCCCTCATCTTCTGTTGTTTTTTCTTGGTCTCTCCTGAAGCTCTCTCGCGCTAGCCTGAGTAAACCCAGCCCCCAGTGACCTGCTCTCAGACAGACCCTGCGAGAGCAGGTCACGTGGGGGCTGGGTTTACCCAGGCTACTCTCGCGCCCCCAAGGGGATGTGCACCTCACATTTTGAAAACCGCTGCTCTAACACAGGCCACGAGACTCCTTAACACAGTGGTTCTCAAATGGGGGTCCGCGGACCCCCAGGGGTCCGTGGCACTTTGCCAGGGGGTCCGCGAAAAGTTTTCAAGTAAAAAAAAAAAAAATTTTTTTTTTTTTTTTTTTTTTTTTTTATTAAAAAATAAAATGCTACATGTTAATTATTCCTTCTCAAACTACTTCCTACATGGTGCTAGTCTATCAAAATATCTTGGCTGTCATTGATTGTGTTGCATAGTGGTTTTCTGTACTGTTGACAAATTGTGATATTGTAAGTCGCTTTGGACAAAACAAAAGTGTCTGCTAAATGACGTAATGTAAATGTAATGTAATTAAAAAAAAAAATATATATTTTTTTTTTTGCAAAATCTTCATAGTTCAACAAAAATAGTTTATGCTTTAAATCTAAAATGGTTCATGGATTACATTCTAATAACAAACCTATCAAATTAAAAGTCAAGCACGTTACCGTGGAAACAATTAAGCTTAGCCCAAAATCACAAATCAGAATGAGGGGGTCCCCGGTATATTTTCTATCTTGTAAGGGGTCCTTGGCTGAAAAACATTTGAGAACCTCTGCTTAACATATACAAATAGTGTAGTAGCCGTACTGTACCGCACTGTAGATGCTACCATTATGTATGACTAATGTTCAATAGTATGTTTAATTAGGTATACGCTATTTGCACCTAACAGAATGTTATCATGTTTAATTGTGTTTAAAGTATGTTCATGCCATTTGCACTATGGGCAGTGAATACGCCACTGTCTGTGGCGTGTCTTACTGCTGTATTGCTTGTTGCCTCTTGTTTTTTATTTATATATCTTTTATTTTTTGCACTATGTTGTAACGGAGCCTACAGCACAAGAATTTCACACGTGATACTTGTACTACGGAGTGACAATAAAAATCTTGAATCTTGAATCTAACACCAAGCCTATCAGAACAGACAAAGCCTACCTGACTGTACTAGGAGGGCCAGAGAAGCCAGATCCTAATGCTCTGGGGCAGCACGGCACTGAGCATGCCATGATGTGAGTGAGGAGTGGTGACCGTAGTGGTCTTTGTCCCCTTGTGTTTAATCATGGTTCCTGCCTGGCCAGGCATCAAGGAACATACTTGAGAAAGGAGCCAAAAGGAGCTGACAATGTGCCTGATTGTCAACGTTAGATAGATTAGCTGAGATCCTTTAATGAGCACACAGCCAGGCGGGTGCCTGGTTGAGGGCGACCAGGCACATGCAGAGGAAATGAAAGAATACCTCATTATAGACTGTAGCAGGGCTTCCTGTCTCCCCTTCTACCGGGGCGGCTGTAGCTCAGGAGGAAGAGCGGGTCGTCCACTAATCGCTTTGGATAAAAGAAGTCGGTCGTTCGATTCCCGCCTCCTCCAGTCTGCATGTCGAAGTGTCCTTGGGCGAGATACTGAACCCCAAATTGCTCCCGATGGGTGTGCCAGCACCCTCGCCATCGGTGTGTGAATGTCTGTGTGAATGGGTGAATGTACCTATACTGATTGTAGCGATAAAAGCGCTATATACTGTAAATGCAGGCCATTTACCATTCTACTCTTTCTAGCTCTATATCTCCTTTTCTCTCTGTGTCTGTCTCTCTTTTCCTCTCCACCTCTGACCACTGCCCCTGTTGTGTCGACGAGGAAACCCCAGGCAGTCCAGTGGCGCAGTGGATAAAGCTGTCGCCTTATCCCGGGAAGGTCCCGGGTTCGATCGCCGCTATTTGTGCGGTGGGCACGGTAATCGCCAGGGTCCGCCGCCGGTGCTGCTATGACCTCACCAGTAGGTCATCGTAACCGATGACGGCATGGACCACCTTCCCCACGTGACATCATGATGTCAAAACGATGTCAGGATGTCTGTCACACATGACATTATCCTTGGCACATGCCCAAGCGAGCCGACGATGTTACAGATGACATCATCAAATGATGTCAGATCTCCTCCGCGTCCTGTATTCTAGCAGACGACCCCCCGTGGCGAGCGCCAGCTAACAATAACAAATAACCTATACAGTGATCTTCCTACAGATCTTCTCAAAACAGCCGTATTGTCACACAGTATATATCGATATCGAAAAAATACTTGCTGATCATAATATTGTGATAGTGATTTAAACCGTATTGTCTAGCCCTGATTTCTATTTTCCATAAAAAAAAACATTGCTTAGAGCAGCTTTAACAATAAGGAATTAATAAATCCTGTGCAGATCCACCCCTGAGCCCTGCACATGTCCCACTGCACTGAGAAAAGCCTGTTCTAATATGTCCTAATATCAGATAAAAACACAACTAAGCCCAACCTTGTCCCCCTGATCCTGTGTGCTTTCTCTGTTGATACAAAAAAAGGAGTCAGCGATCCATTTAGATAATCAGTCGAGTATAATCTCCCCTCTCTGCTCATCTGTTTGTAACAAAAACACCAGTCAGGCCCACAGATTACTGCCTGTGGATTAACCAGCAACGAGACCCTGATCTCTGGAGGTGGACATGTAGTGGGCTGTCTGTCGCTCTGTGTGATCTCTGGAGGTGGACATGTAGTGGGCTGTCTGTCTCTCTGTGTGATCTCTGGAGGTGGACATGCAGTGGGCTGTCTGTCTCTCTGTGTGATCTCTGGAGGTGGACATGTAGTGGGCTGTCTGTCTCTCTGTGTGATCTCTGGAGGTGGACATGCAGTGGGCTGTCTGTCTCTCTCTGTGATCTCTGGAGGTGGACATGCAGTGGGCTGTCTGTCTCTCTCTGTGTGATCTCTGGAGGTGGACATGCAGTGGGCTGTCTGTCGCTTTGTGTGATCTCTGCAGGTGGACATGTAGTGGGCTGTCTGTCTCTCTGTGTGATCTCTGGAGGTGGACATGTAGTGGGCTGTCTGTCGCTCTGTGTGATCTCTGGAGGTGGACATGTAGTGGGCTGTCTGTCGCTCTCTCTGTGATCTCTGGAGGTGGACATGTAGTGGGCTGTCTGTCTCTCTGTGTGATCTCTGGAGGTGGACATGCAGTGGGCTGTCTGTCTCTCTCTCTGTGTGATCTCTGGAGGTGGACATGCAGTGGGCTGTCTGTCTCTCTGTGTGATCTCTGGAGGTGGACATGCAGTGGGCTGTCTGTCTCTCTCTCTCTGTGTGATCTCTGGAGGTGGACATGTAGTGGGCTGTCTGTCTCTCTGTGTGATCTCTGGAGGTGGACATGTAGTGGGCTGTCTGTCTCTCTGTGTGATCTCTGGAGGTGGACATGTAGTGGGCTGTCTGTCTCTCTCTGTGATCTCTGGAGGTGGACATGCAGTGGGCTGTCTGTCTCTCTCTCTGTGTGATCTCTGGAGGTGGACATGTAGTGGGCTGTCTGTCTGTCTCTCTGTGTGATCTCTGGAGGTGGACATGCAGTGGGCTGTCTGTCTCTCTCTCTGTGTGATCTCTGGAGGTGGACATGTAGTGGGCTGTCTGTCTCTCTCTCTGTGTGATCTCTGGAGGTGGACATGTAGTGGGCTGTCTGTCTGTCGCTCTGTGTGATCTCTGGAGGTGGACATGCAGTGGGCTGTCTGTCTCTCTCTGTGTGATCTCTGGAGGTGGACATGTAGTGGGCTGTCTGTCTCTCTCTCTGTGTGATCTCTGGAGGTGGACATGCAGTGGGCTGTCTGTCTCTCTGTGTGATCTCTGGAGGTGGACATGCAGTGGGCTGTCTGTCTCTCTCTGTGTGATCTCTGGAGGTGGACATGTAGTGGGCTGTCTGTCGCTCTGTGTGATCTCTGGAGGTGGACATGCAGTGGGCTGTCTGTCTCTCTCTCTGTGTGATCTCTGGAGGTGGACATGCAGTGGGCTGTCTGTCTCTCTCTCTGTGTGATCTCTGGAGGTGGACATGCAGTGGGCTGTCTGTCTCTCTGTGTGATCTCTGGAGGTGGACATGCAGTGGGCTGTCTGTCTCTCTGTGTGATCTCTGGAGGTGGACATGCAGTGGGCTGTCTGTCTCTCTGTGTGATCTCTGGAGGTGGACATGTAGTGGGCTGTCTGTCTCTCTGTGTGATCTCTGGAGGTGGACATGTAGTGGGCTGTCTGTCTCTCTCTCTGTGTGATCTCTGGAGGTGGACATGTAGTGGGCTGTCTGTCTCTCTCTCTGTGTGATCTCTGGAGGTGGACATGTAGTGGGCTGTCTGTCGCTCTGTGTGATCTCTGGAGGTGGACATGTAGTGGGCTGTCTGTCTCTCTGTGTGATCTCTGGAGGTGGACATGTAGTGGGCTGTCTGTCGCTCTGTGTGATCTCTGGAGGTGGACATGTAGTGGGCTGTCTGTCTCTCTGTGTGATCTCTGGAGGTGGACATGCAGTGGGCTGTCTGTCGCTCTGTGTGATCTCTGGAGGTGGACATGCAGTGGGCTGTCTGTCGCTCTGTGTGATCTCTGGAGGTGGACATGTAGTGGGCTGTCTGTCTCTCTGTGTGATCTCTGGAGGTGGACATGCAGTGGGCTGTCTGTCTCTCTCTCTGTGTGATCTCTGGAGGTGGACATGCAGTGGGCTGTCTGTCTCTCTCTGTGATCTCTGGAGGTGGACATGTAGTGGGCTGTCTGTCTCTCTCTGTGATCTCTGGAGGTGGACATGTAGTGGACTGTCTGTCGCTCTGTGTGATCTCTGGAGGTGGACATGCAGTGGGCTGTCTGTCTCTCTGTGTGATCTCTGGAGGTGGACATGCAGTGGGCTGTCTGTCTCTCTGTGTGATCTCTGGAGGTGGACATGTAGTGGGCTGTCTGTCTCTCTCTATGTGTGATCTCTGGAGGTGGACATGCAGTGGGCTGTCTGTCGCTCTGTGTGATCTCTGGAGGTGGACATGTAGTGGGCTGTCTGTCTCTCTCTGTGTGATCTCTGGAGGTGGACATGCAGTGGGCTGTCTGTCTCTCTCTCTGTGATCTCTGGAGGTGGACATGCAGTGGGCTGTCTGTCTCTCTCTGTGTGATCTCTGGAGGTGGACATGCAGTGGGCTGTCTGTCTCTCTCTCTGTGATCTCTGGAGGTGGACATGCAGTGGGCTGTCTGTCTCTCTGTGTGATCTCTGGAGGTGGACATGTAGTGGGCTGTCTGTCGCTCTGTGTGATCTCTGGAGGTGGACATGCAGTGGGCTGTCTGTCGCTCTGTGTGATCTCTGGAGGTGGACATGCAGTGGGCTGTCTGTCACTCTGTGTGCGCATTCAAGAGAGAGAGAGTGAGGAAAGAGAGATCTGAGGGAGACATGGCTGGAGAGAGAAATAGAGAATCCGCATCCAATTACAGAGGATCATGAAAGCAATATTTCACTTTGCTCAAACGAAGAGTCAACAGCTCATACTGTACTTGGCTGTGACGGAGACCTGTTATTTGCGCTGCCCATGACCTTTCATTTGGAGAACTCACTGGAAATGAATGTCTAATACGTTGTCAGGCCTATATGTACATACAGCAAAATAGACCATCTTTGGGATGAACATTCACTACATTCAGGTACAACATACCTTTGAAAAAAAAGAAAAGAAAAAACTTGGCTGCATGCCATTTCTCAGTATTGACAGCTGAGTGGTAAATATGATGGTTTAAAACAGAAAAATCCCTTAATTTTTTATATATATATATGCACAAAGGCATTTTGAGGAAATAATGTCCTGAGTTTATGCATGTTGATTGGCAAGATGGCACAAGAGGAGATCAACGTGGATAACACAGTGGGCTGATGGACCCACCTGGATGTCCCAAAATGGATGCTGGTGTGTTGTGGCGTTAAGGTGAAAACATATCAGATCCTGAACTCCAACGCTGTTGATCTTAAGCGTGAAGGTTGCTACTGTACTAATAGGCATGAGGTTGCTCTCTGTCTTTCAATGTGTGTAACTGGACTAGTTGTTACATGCTTACCAGGTGCGTCTTAAAAAAGAATGTATTGAAATCAAATCACCAATCAACTCACTACTGCAACCTACAACTACCGTTACTGCTGGCATACACTTACAGTAGCTATGGGCCTGCTACGCTAATGTTACATCCTCTACAAAGGATTAAGCTCACTAACAACAACAAACCCCCTAGAAGAAGCAACCCCCCCCCCCCAAATAAATAAACAGAAAATAAATAAAAACAATACAGATTGCTGTCAATATTACGAATCAGCGTGTCATCACAACAACCAAAAAAGTACTTCCGGGTACCACTGCAGCAGAAACTAGTATGAAATATGCTGAAAAGTTGTGCCAAACAAACAAAACGTTAATATCTCAAAAACTAGACATCACATCGCTTACATTTTGACCTTGTGAGTGAAAGCAGAAGTAGCTCAAGGGTCTGATGTACAAATATGTATGTAGTGTTAACGTTTTTAAAATGTGTGAATTTAGTCAAAAGTGCAGCCTGCTAGATGAGTTACTGCTCCATGTCCCATTATAAATGTTGAAAAAAGTATAAAACATAAACTGGGATTTCTCGAACAGCACAAAAGAAAAATGGAAGCTGAATTAAGATGATAGAGTCCTAAAAGTGGTGACTCGCTTAAAGTTTAAACGGAGTGTCTAGCTTCAAGTATGAAGGAGCAGTTACAGTTCAAAGAGGGCTGCATGGTTTCACACTGAACTGCTGTTTAACACACGGCAGTTGCACCCAGAAGTCCGTTGAAGCCGTTTGTTTGCCAGCGCTGATCCCTCGTACAGGACTTTCAATTCACTTCCAATTCCAAGGACAAAACTTCCAAAGCAAACAGCCAAACAGGTCATCATTATCTGAGGACAGGTGACATCTCATCTATTTTGTGTCACTTTGAAATGAAACAATTATCATGTGACTTTCAGACAACCTTTTCTGCTTTGATGTGCTGCTGCTGTCTAATAGCAATAAAGACACAATGTTTCACTCTTTATTTCTGTCACCTTGTGCAACGTCACACCATATAAACCCCCTCCATCACATATCACCTCCATTCTGTCTCCAGTCTGATGAAGCACAAATTATACTAAATTGTAATAATGAACATATCGTCGCTGTCGGGCGGGGACCTGGTATGTCAATTTTTTCCACATTTAAATTTTTTTAAATCAATGCCATTGGTCACCCTTCATGTCTGTCTGCGGGTTTTTGTTCGTTATCGTTTTTTGTTAACCAGTGGAAAAGCATTAAAACGATCTTGTGAGTAAGTCTCGTAACTCCATTCGCCCTCAAAACTGTCGCTCAAACCTCGAAGCTCCTCCCCTAGACACAGGCTGACATGCCGTGTATTTCTGACTTTGTTTTGGTTCTTTCTGGCTTTGTCTGACGTAAATATAGATCATTAAAATGTTTTCGAATTATCCCTCGGCTGCAAACTCATTTGAACTTTGCAGATCAAAGTGGTTTCTGACGAGAGTAATGTTAGCGTTAGCGAGAGGTTGTCCTCCCCCGAGACAGCACCCCCAACCTGGGGCTGCTCACCCTGGAGAAAGAGCCTCAAAGGGGGACTGATAATCCTCTAACACCATTTGAGCTTATTCAGGTAAGATATTAATAATGTAATGCCACATCCATGTGAGAAACTGACTATAACGAAGAGGTGCTAACTTTGACGACGTGGGGTTCAGTATTTGAATTCATATTTTGCTAATATAATGTATTATTATTTTATTGTTGGCCTCCACTAGAGTAGCTTATTGCATCATTTATAGTTAAAAAAAACTCATTGTTTATCTTGTACTGGCTCTCACGGCCCCCTTCAGTTCACCCTCTGTCTGAAACGCTGTCCCTTTAAGAACCCCCACCCTCCTGGGATATACTCCAGGCGGGCAGCGCGAGGAAGTTTGTGTTCCGCTTAGCAAACCTCTGCCCAGAGAGCTAGCGCATTACAAGCTCTGTCATTGGCTCCGACCATGTCAATCAGAGCGGCTTCCACTCCCTCCTCCCTGTGTGTCGCTGTAAACAGTGCCCTGCCACCTCAGTGAAAACAACAACGCTAACTAGCTAGCAAGCTAACGGCAGAAACCTACACGCTAGCTCGTTGCTACACGCTGAAAATGGCAAATTGGATTGTTGGAAACTATTTTCCAAGGGCACTGCCGCCAAGCGCCGCCCATCGCAATCCCACAATGGAGACCTGCGACGCCAGACTCATCTCCCGGTAGGGAGGGGAGGCTGGCCAGCGAGACAGTGTAACTGGAGCAATGTCAGAACAGGGAAGGGAGGGGCAGACGGGTGGAAGTTAGGGCGCGCGTATTGGTAGCTTGATAGCGGGGGCTGCACTGTTCGAGGTTTTGGGAACGGTTGCAGAGAGATTGCAGAAGTTGCTGGTAGCAGAAGTTGCAGGTTGCAAATGTTGCAGAGATTGGTATGATCCTAGTTTAGATTATGAATCCCTCGCCAAGGCCTGCAGGAGCAGGCCCTTATAGGCCAGAATATGACATCACCTGTGTTATGACATCACATGTGTTATGACATCACCAGCGAGGCCATCGGACGGCATGATTGAGACACTTATGAATCATGACATCATCAGTGATCGATGACATCATAGTAGGAATGACGACGTCAACGTAGGAATGATGACGTCATCCTAACACCGTCATTGTTTACAAGCTAAGCCTATCAGCGTGCGCCTAACGCGAGGTCCATACCGGTAGTACAGACTTCACTTCATGTCAGCTGTCAGCCTGTCAATGCGGTTTGTTGCCACACAATAAACCAGCGGTTTGTTCCAAGCCAGTGTGATCCTTGACTCACTCTCACACGGCAGCCAATCAGCGTTGAACAGCGAGCGACTGATGCCAGCGTATTTTCGCTCGAGTTGGGATATTTCATCTGGGGCGACGAGCGTATTTTCTCCCTATCGCTCTGTCTCTGTCGCTCGGACGGCCAGCGATTTTTCTCCCGGGCGAATATACGCTCAATCGCTCGTTTGCATTGACTTTGTATGTAAACTCGACGCCAGCGAAAAACTTTAATAGGTCGGTGTGAACGCAGCTTAACCTTATAGAATCATTAAAAGGGAGGACACCAGCATAGCAGAAATAACATTCATGAAATGAAGGACAGGAGAGCGCCATCAGGGTCACCAATAATAATAAAAAAAACAGGACACATAGCTCATAAAATAAAAATAGCATTAAAAAACGAATGAAATAGGACATTATTTAAAAGTGATTTAAAGGATTAGACTGCTCCTTCGTCTCTTGGGCAGGGCGTTCCAAAGCCTTTTATACATTGCACAAGATCCGGCAAGGGTTACAAGGTAGGTTACTGTAAGCAATAGGTAGGCTACTGAAAGTAACCCACCTATTGTTGTCTTGTGATGAACGGAGATCATGAATGGCTGTTTGTGCCATGGACAGTGGACACCTATCTTCTAGAAGATGACATTTTTGGCAAAGACCCATAATATTGACTTGTCTTGTTTTGTCTGATCTCAGCTGTAGTGCTACCCAAATCATGTTACTGTCATGCATATCGTCGCTGTGCAATGAAAACCACCTAAGTCCATTTTTTATGATTTTTACTTTTGAATATAAATGGAATATATCCATTCTCCTCCATCTACTGGCAGGTTTTGGCGTCTAAATGACCAATAAAAACACGTTTTACTGGGTAAAGTATGTAACACGTACCACCATTGGATGCTAGACCCGCCCATCACCTCACGTATGTGACAGTCAGACCTCCATGCTCCGCCCCACCTCATGAGGACTTCCCCAGAAAAGTCACCAGGCAGCTGCTGACCCGAATGCCGGCTGTGTTTCGGCTTGGTTTTGTGTGATTCTGGCATCGTCTGACGTAAATAGATCAATAAGGTGTTTTCGGGTTGTCCTTGGGCTGCAAACTCATTTAAAGTATGCAAATCGCAGTTGTTTCTGACAAGAATAATGTCACGTTACTCCGGGACTGCTCAACCCATGACAGAGCCACTCTCCTCGGCTTGGCAGAGTGAAGCTCTCCGTCCGCGCGTCCCCGCTGCCTGGAGCACAGCGGCTCGTGCTCGCGCTCTCTAAAAGGCAGGCTCCCACACGCTGCTGTCTGGCCGCCAGAAAGTGCTTCAGACTCCGTGTGTAAATCCTGTAACAGCATTTGAGCTTATTCAGGTGAGATATTTATAATGTAATGACACATTCAGCGATAAACTGTCTACAATGAAGACATGTGTCAAATATGACAACGTGGTGTTCAGTATTTTATGAGCACGGGGTTTTTCCCATTTCCTGAACAGTTGGCGATTTGGAGATACGTGGCTTTCATTGCACAGCGACGATATGCACAATATGACCCAAGTTTTGTGAATACTATTATATTATATATAATTATATTATATATAATACTATTATATTTTTATTAATTTTTTCTGATTTCAACAAACAAATAACAAACAACAACTACAACAGGGTAGCTCAGACACTTTACATACTGACACGACGCTGCTGGAAAAAAAGAGTTACACTTATACTTGTTAAATAAAGAGTCGTGTATTTGCTAGGTTGTGGCCAATATACCATAGGTTAAGGTCCCAGACTTAGAAGATATCAGTTCTTTAGTGTAACATACACATGAGAAATTCCATAGGCATACACTGCATGATTATTTGGGAACTATTACAGAGTGCTGTGTGTGTGTGTGTGTGTGTGTGTGTGTGTGTGTGTGTGTGTGTGTGTGTGTGTGTGTGTGTGTGTGTGTGTGTGTGTGTGCGTGTGCGTGTGCGTGTGCGTGTGGGTGTGGGTGTGTGTGCGTGTGCGTGTGTGTTTGTGTGTGTGTGTTCTAGCTTAGTCCCTCATCAGTATTTGTCCTCAGGCAGTGTGCCCAGGTCACTATGGTCTGGCAGTCAAACCCTGTGGCCATGAGCCAGTATCTCTCACCAGCAGGATGCTCTGCCACCGTGGCACACATGACCAGTAATGCCTCTCCGAGAAGAGCGCACATGGCCAGTGCCTTGGTTGTTATCTGTTTTCCATCTACTGCACCACCCCATCCTTGAAAAGAAGCACTCCTCTTTCTGCATTTCTACCTTATACCTATTTTAGTGGTGAGATTCAGCAGTATTCCCCCTTAACATGCCTTTTGCCATGGCATTGTCTTTCGGCGATGGTGTTTTTATTCAGAAACTCAGAAAAGTTCAATGATCACTCTCTGATCCTAGGAAGTTCAGAAGGTCCGTTGAAAGTTGAAGAAAGCAGAGTCATGGGGTGTCTGGTTAGTGTAGAGCTAAAAAGCACTCGCCTGCCACCATCCACAGAGGAGGTACAACTGAAAATGGGAGAGATAGACAGATAAAAACAAAAAACAAAGTGGAGACAAAACAATCCAAAATCAGGCAGAATGCATAATCCATTAAAAAAAACAAAAAAAAAATGTTTTTGTTGTTGTTTTTAGGTGTGATCCGGACGGCATTGGGTCCCGGGGACATGGACCGGGAGCAGAGGGAGCACTACCAGGTGGTGATCGAAGCCAAAGACATGGCCGGGCAGAGGGGAGGACTGACCGGGACCACCGTGGTCAACATCAGCCTCACCGACGTCAACGACAACCCCCCGCGCTTCACTCAGAGTAAGACCACCGCACACTGATGATCAAACACTGAGTGTGTGTCACACACACACACACACACACACACACACACACACACACACACACACTTATTCATTATAGATTTTAGGAGCATTGTGAGATCATTATAACTACCGTAAATTCCGGACTATAAGCCGCGGCTTTTTTCCCGTTTTTTGGCCTTTTTTGGCCCCTGCGGCTTATATAACGGTGCGGCTTATCTATGAATTTTTTCAAAAATAAATAAATAAAAAATCTCTCTTTTTTAGCACTCTTTCTAACTATAAATCCACTTCTGTTTTAATTTCCTCTCTTGCCCTCTTTTAACAACATAACATAACATAACATAACACAACACAGGTAAGCAGAAAGAAAAAGACGAAGCAATCACCGCCATGAATGAGGAAATGACTCACCTGCTGGAGGCTGGAGATACACTGGCTTGGGCTAAACTTTTACTCCGTGAAACACTATCGATTAAGTCCGACATCGCTCAGAGGTTTGAGCAGCTTGAAAACAAGTTTGAAAACGTGCAGAAGTCCATCCACTCACTCACTAAAGAAACTAAGGCAACCGTGAACAGAGTTTCTAATGCGGAAAAGCGCATCAGCGCACTGGAGGACAAAAACAACACAGTGAGTCCGAAAGTGGATAAAATGCAAAAACAAATCGAAACCCTGCACACGCAGGTTGATGACTTAATCAGCAGGAGTAAAAGAAATAACATTCGCCTGATCAATGTAAAAGAGGGAGCTGAGATTGGTGACTTCGACGCTTTCCTTGGCAAAATCCTGTGTTACATCCTGGACATGAAGCAAGGCGAGAAACCACCAGAGGTGGACAGGGCACACAGGGCGCCTCGGCCACGTCCAGACCCCGGCCTGCCACCGAGGGCCATCTTCATCTGCCTACTCCGCTGGCCCGACCGTCAACTCATCCTCCAGGCTGCGGGGAAGAAGCCCCTCACCTGGGAGGGTACGCGCTTCTTCGTCCGGCAGGACCTCTCCACGTTGGTGCAACAGAAACGCGCAACATACAACAGCATCATCGAAAAGGTTAAAGTCAATGGATATCGCTTTGGCGTACTGTACCCAGCGAGACTCGTCATAACCATTGATGGACAGCGGCGGAACAAGAGCTCAAAGTGAAACTGCCGAATATCTTTTGAGTTGGACTGGTCAATAGTACTGTGAGTAACTAAAATAAAAAAATAAAAAACGGAATTCTCTCTTCTTTAGCACTCTTTCTAACTATAAATCCACTTCTGTTTTAATTTCCTCTCTTGCCCTCTTTTCACCACACCGCGGACACTGTGTGCACTGTAAAAAAAACACAGGTGGTGTTGTGTTATGTTGTTTTGTTGAAATGTTAATAAATGGGAGCTTCCTCAAACAGCCATCTCTTTCCCGACAATCCCCTCTGTGCATGAACCCTTACATATGGTAATTAAACATTAAAACACAAAAACAAACAAAAAAAAAATACCATTAAAACACCCGCGGCTTATAGTCCGGTGCGGCTTATATAAGAAAAAAATAGTCAACTTTGCAGGTGCGGCTTATACACCGGTGCGGCTTATAGTCCGGAATTTACGGTAGTGTTTTCCATACCTTGTTACTGGAAATATGAACAAGCCACCCACTGGCATCAAACGTCGCACAGCACTAACGATGGCTGCTACACTAGTTGTTTGCAGGGATTGTTTCAGAGAAGTTTGCTTATGGGCTGATAAGGAACATCGCTGGCTACTGGCTCGCAGACACAAACAGAGAATACGTGGAAACGGAGGTCATGGACTTACTGGAATGTCATGGAATTGAGAATGGAGTTCCCTTTGAAGCTATTCTCAGCCAACAAGCATCACAAACACAGCTCCTTTACATGTGAAAACCCACGTGGGAATTCAAAGCACATTATGCCTTTTTGGACGCGCTGTATTTTGTCTCCACAACAGGTTCCACTTAAAGGAAAACTTCACCGAAAAACAACGGCGATTTATTTTGCACATGATCTCACACATATCCAAACACTGTAGAAGGTTTTGCAGACATTCATTTCCTTTGACAGTTGATGAGTTACGTTGGGGACCAGACCAGTGATGGCATTGGTGCATTAACTCATTGAGTGCCAGCCACTTTTGGAGAACGGACGCTCCCAGTGCCAGAGTTTCAGAGCGTTTTCAGTGATTTCTCGAGGCCCACAGAATATTGTGTGATATTACTATGTAAACACTGAACACGCACAAAGAACGATGAGACTCTATTCTATCATCTGCAAAAAAAAGTTTATTGATCCCATTTTCCGTTCTTTAGTTATGAGCCGGAGAAGATAGCTTGATTCATCCAAAAAAAGCAATTTTTTTCTAGAAGCTGAGATAATTGGCCTTTTGTGAAATTAATCATTTCAAGCACATCACTGACTCTGAAGCTAATCTTTTCTAATGTAGTCACACCTCAAAAATAATTTCCTTCAATAAAACAGTTTAGGCCAGGGAATTTTGTTTGGCAGAATAATATTTTTAGCTACAACCAGCAGCGCTGGCCCCTGCGTGCGCTGCTGGTTGCAGCTTCTTGCTGGTTTTGATTTGCTGCTGGTGGGTATCGGATATTCTGGCTTGCGTTTGTCAATCCTGTCCTGCTGCCTGGGTCTGTCTGGGTGTTGTGTGTGTGCTGCTCTGCGTGCCCCCTCCCCCCCCCCCCCCCCCCGCCCCGCCCCGCCTCGCCTCAACTGCACACTCCTCCTCCTGTCTGTGGTGGCTCTCTGCTGAGTTTGCTGTGCGCACAGTGAAGGGTGCGGAACAGCCAGGCTTTTTTACAGCGTTCCGCGTGTGTTTGTCACCGGCAACGATGCTTCCAGTTGAGAATAACAACTCCACGGTGTGGATGTGCTGTCGTGCTGTCGCAACCGACACGGAGCGGCTCAATTGTGGGAGCAGATTGGCTGCTGCAGGCACAGCTGCAGTAACGTGCTTCAGCATATCGATGCATACGGATGCGATGCGATTTCCGTTTCCATAACGACTTCTTCTTTGTTTTTTCCTTGCCTTTCTGTTATGTGGAGAGCACTGTCGCCACCTAAGGGTTCTGTAAAATAGGTTAGACACATCCAATAGCTATAATATTTGTACATCAGAGGCAGAAGGCTTTGATCGACGCCCCACCGTCAAAAAACGCAATTGACGAACATGTCCGTCCTTGGCACTCTACGTTACTAATTGAAATGACGAACATGTCCGTCCTTGGCATTCAATGAGTTAATGTCTGCAAAACTGTTTACAGTTTTTGTGTGAGATCATGTGGGAAAATATATCAGCATTATTTTATTTTGAAGTTCTCCTTTCAGATTTGAGCATTGATTCATATCATATGTTACAACTGTTATTATGCCTCAGTCAGCGACAGCCGTAGCCGGAGGCATCATATTGTTGCAGGTTGTCCGTCCGTCCGTCCGTCCCATTCTCGTTAACATAATATGTCAGGAACACCTTCAGGGACTTTCTTCAAACTTGGCACAAACACCCACGTGGACTCAAGGATAAAATGATGAAGTGATGACATTTTATCTCAAAAGGTTCTAAGGTCAGCTTCATTGTGACGTCATAATGTTTTTCTTATGAATAGGCAAATATATTTCATTTCTCAAAAGTGTTCCTGATGGAGATATATCCTACTTCACTGCAAAGTCCATTCTCAGTGTATGTGTTCTGACGTCACAAATCATGCTCGTAGGCCCACCTCCTAAAAGTTTGATTTTCAACGAGCAAAGAGAAACTTCCCCCAAAACAACCTCCTAGTGTCAAACTGCACAGCCATCGTTTTGCACAGAGAGGCTCAAACATCCAACTGAAGAAACAAGAACATTTTTTTTCTTATCTATCTTTAGGGGGACTTTAAACTCTTATCTGTCTTTAGCGGGACTTTAAACTCTTATCTGTCTTTAGCGGGACTTTAAACTCTTATCTATCTTTAGGGGGACTTTAAACTCTTATCTGTCTTTAGGGGGACTTTAAACTCTTATCTGTCTTTAGGGGGACTTTAAACTCTTATCTATCTTTAGGGGACTTTAAACTCTTATCTGTCTTTAGCGGGACTTTAAACTCTTATCTATCTTTAGGGGACTTTAAACTCTTATCTGTCTTTAGGGGGCTTTAAACTCGTATCTATCTTTAGGGGACTTTAAACTCTTATCTGTCTTTAGGGGGACTTTAAACTCTTATCTGTCTTTAGGGGACTTTAAACTCTTATCTGTCTTTAGGGGGGCTTTAAACTCTTATCTATCTTTAGGGGACTTTAAACTCTTATCTATCTTTAGGGGGACTTTAAACTCTTATCTATCTTTAGGGGACTTTAAACTCTTATCTATCTTTAGGGGGACTTTAAACTCTTATCTATCTTTAGCGGGACTTTAAACTCTTATCTATCTTTAGGGGGACTTTAAACTCTTATCTATCTTTAGGGGGACTTTAAACTCTTATCTATCTTTAGCGGGACTTTAAACTCTTATCTATCTTTAGCGGGACTTTAAACTCTTATCTGTCTTTAGGGGGACTTTAAACTCTTATCTGTCTTTAGGGGGACTTTAAACTCTTATCTGTCTTTAGGGGACTTTAAACTCTTATCTGTCTTTAGCGGGACTTTAAACTCTTATCTGTCTTTAGGGAGACTTTAAACTCTTATCTGTCTTTAGGGGGACTTTAAACTCTTATCTGTCTTTAGGGGGGCTTTAAACTCTTATCTGTCTTTAGGGGGACTTTAAACTCTTATCTGTCTTTAGGGGGACTTTAAACTCTTATCTGTCTTTAGGGGGCTTTAAACTCTTATCTGTCTTTAGGGGGGCTTTAAACTCTTATCTGTCTTTAGGGGGCTTTAAACTCTTATCTGTCTTTAGGGGGGCTTTAAACTCTTATCTGTCTTTAGGGGGCTTTAAACTCTTATCTATCTTTAGGGGGGCTTTAAACTCTTATCTGTCTTTAGGGGGACTTTAAACTCTTATCTGTCTTTAGGGGGACTTTAAACTCTTATCTGTCTTTAGGGGGCTTTAAACTCTTATCTGTCTTTAGGGGGGCTTTAAACTCTTATCTGTCTTTAGGGGGCTTTAAACTCTTATCTGACTTTAGGGGGGCTTTAAACTCTTATCTGTCTTTAGGGGGCTTTAAACTCTTATCTATCTTTAGGGGGACTTTAAACTCTTATCTGTCTTTAGGGGACTTTAAACTCTTATCTGTCTTTAGGGGGCTTTAAACTCTTATCTGTCTTTAGGGGGCTTTAAACTCTTATCTGTCTTTAGGGGGACTTTAAACTCTTATCTGTCTTTAGGGGGACTTTAAACTCTTATCTATCTTTAGGGGGCTTTAAACTCTTATCTGTCTTTAGGGGGACTTTAAACTCTTATCTGTCTTTAGGGGGCTTTAAACTCGTATCTATCTTTAGGGGGACTTTAAACTCGTATCTATCTTTAGGGGACTTTAAACTCTTATCTGTCTTTAGGGGGACTTTAAACTCTTATCTATCTTTAGGGGGCTTTAAACTCTTATCTGTCTTTAGGGGGACTTTAAACTCTTATCTATCTTTAGGGGGGCTTTAAACTCTTATCTGTCTTTAGGGGGCTTTAAACTCTTATCTATCTTTAGGGGGACTTTAAACTCTTATCTGTCTTTAGGGGGACTTTAAACTCTTATCTATCTTTAGGGGGCTTTAAACTCTTATCTGTCTTTAGGGGGCTTTAAACTCTTATCTGTCTTTAGGGGGCTTTAAACTCTTATCTATCTTTAGGGGGCTTTAAACTCTTATCTGTCTTTAGGGGGACTTTAAACTCTTATCTGTCTTTAGGGGGCTTGGGGCTTTAAACTCTTATCTATCTTTAGGGGGCTTTAAACTCTTATCTGTCTTTAGGGGGACTTTAAACTCTTATCTGTCTTTAGGGGGCTTTAAACTCTTATCTGTCTTTAGGGGGACTTTAAACTCTTATCTGTCTTTAGGGGTTCTTTAAACTCTTATCTGTCTTTAGGGGGACTTTAAACTCTTATCTATCTTTAGGGGGCTTTAAACTCTTATCTATCTTTAGGGGGCTTTAAACTCTTATCTGTCTTTAGGGGGGCTTTAAACTCTTATCTATCTTTAGGGGGGCTTTAAACTCTTATCTATCTTTAGGGGGGCTTTAAACTCTTATCTATCTTTAGGGGGCTTTAAACTCTTATCTGTCTTTAGGGGGCTTTAAACTCTTATCTGTCTTTAGGGGGCTTTAAACTCTTATCTATCTTTACGGGGACTTTAAACTCTTATCTATCTTTAGGGGGACTTTAAACTCTTATCTGTCTTTAGGGGGACTTTAAACTCTTATCTATCTTTAGGGGGCTTTAAACTCTTATCTATCTTTACGGGGGCTTTAAACTCTTATCTGTCTTTAGGGGACTTTAAACTCTTATCTATCTTTAGGGGGACTTTAAACTCTTATCTATCTTTAGGGGACTTTAAACTCTTATCTATCTTTAGGGGGACTTTAAACTCTTATCTATCTTTAGGGGGACTTTAAACTCTTATCTGTCTTTAGGGGACTTTAAACTCTTATCTGTCTTTAGGGGGACTTTAAACTCTTATCTGTCTTTAGGGGACTTTAAACTCTTATCTATCTTTAGTAGGGGTGGGGGAAAAAATCGATACACCACAGTATCGCGATATTTTGCCTGACGATATTGTATCGATATTTGGACGCCAAGTATCGATATTGCAAAAAAAAAAAAAAAAAAAAAAAAAAAATTTTTGCAGGCCATGCCAGGCCACCGGGCTACTATAGTTCCAAGTTAGTTCCAAGGCCAGCAGTAAACAAACGGTAGCATATTTTCATTTTGTTTTAACAGTAACAGTTTTGTCATAACAGTCATTTACAAATTCCCCAGTTACTGAATGGGCTGCACAAAATGTTTTGTGTAAGTGAAGTGAAGTTGCAAAAACTACATAAGTACAGTAGTCCACACACACATCCAGTTAAGGTGGACTGTAAGTAGACTGTAACAAACAGTTCAGTTTGTCAGGTGCATGCAACTATGACATGACTTTATGAAAGTTGTTGGTCTGTCTACTTGACAATGTTGCTGCAATAAAATGGTTGAAGTCAGATGTACAGACTGGAAAATTGTTCTTATATAAACCAGATGTTGACAAAGTTTTCCTTTGGGGACATAATTTGCAGTTGAAAAAGTAAGAAATCGCAATATATCGAAATATCGCAATATTCAATATATCGCAATATCGATATATCGCAATATCGAAAATATCGCAGTATCGCAATACTATTGTATCGTGACTCAAGTATCGTTTCAGTATCGTATCGTGGGCATCTGGTGATTCCCACCCCTAATCTTTAGGGGACTTTAAACTCGCCTCGTCCTTCAAATCGGAAGCAGGAAATTGAAGATGAATAATGTGGCAGCTTTTCATCACAGTTGAAGAGGCTGTGTTATCACGTAGTAGTGTAGTGTGTGTGTGTGTGTGTGTGTGTGTGTGTGTGTGTGTGTGTGTGTGTGTGTGTGTGTGTGTGTGTGTGTGTGTGTGTGTGTGTGTGTGTGTGTGCCTGTAGCAGTGTGAAAGAAGTGATTAAATTGTTGCTCCGTTGGCCCCGATCACACAAGTCATTCTGTCATCTAATCCTGATCACATCAACACACACACTTCCATCCCCCCTCTCACATTTCTCTCTCTCTCTCTCTCTCTCTCTCTCTCTCTCTCTCTCTCTCTCTCTCTCTCTCTCTCTCTCTCTCTCTCTATCTCACATTTCTCTCTCTCTCTCTCTCTCTCTCTCTCTCTCTCTCTCTCTCTATCTCACATTTCTCTCTCTCTCTCTCTCTCTCTCTCTCTATCTCACATTTCTCTCTCTCTCTCTCTCTCTCTCTCTCTCTCTCTCTCTCTCTCTATCTCACATTTCTCTCTCTCTCTATCTCTCTCTCTCTCTCTCTCTCTCCTTTCTCTCGCTCTCTCTTCACTCGTCTAATTCTCTTTTTCTCTCTCTGGCTCTGCCTCTTTCTACCCCCCCCCCCTTCCCCTTCCTCCATCCCTCCATTAGCACCCTTCACCCAGTGTTTCCCTCTCCAGTCCTGGGTGCAAATTGAGATCACCCTGGGATCTGGAGAACAGATTGTGTTTGGCATTATCA
>NC_139635.1:16101516-16119016 GCF_964638095.1 Poromitra crassiceps
ACAATGTCCCATAGAGCTGCGAGGATTAGTCAATGAATCGATTGGTTAATCGACAGAAAATTAATCACCAATTATTTTTTATAATCAATTCATTGTTTAGACTAATTTTAAGCGTGAAAAATATCTTGTTCCAGCTTCGTAAAAATGTGAATATTTTCTGGTTTCTTCTATGACCGTAAACTGAATATCTTTACGTTGTGGACTGTTGGTCAGCGTAAAGGAAGACATTTGGGGGACGTCATCTTGGGCTTTGGGGTAAAAGTGACCAACATCTTTCACCGTTTTTTGACATTGTATTCACCTTATGTTCAGACCTTACAGTGTCTCTATTCACCTTATGTTCAGACCTTACAGTGGGCCAAATTCTTCCAGGTCCTTTTAACACTTCCGCCGGTCACTGCGCAAAATAAGAGAGTTGTTTTTTAGCGGACAGTGAAGGGGGTAAAATAAAGAACGTAGCCTACTACTTTGAGCCGGTACAAAGCAAGCAAGCGAGTATCCACTGTTAGCCAGGTCAGATAACATTATCGTCGACAATGACGAGCACTTTCTTGTAAAACATACCTGGACTCCAACAAAGAAAGCTTCAGATAGTTGTCTCTCCTCCAAGGCAGCGCGAGCCACTAACGTCAATAAGACCCGCAGACGTTAACGTAATTCCCTGGAATGCGAGACTTAACGAGCCAGTTACATGGCGTTGCATTCTTAGACATTGCCGTTTGCTTTTATTTGGTATGTTACATACAATTGGCTAAATTATTAGTTAATTCAGAGTTAGATGATATTGAAGCAGCGCAGCCATTTTTTATTTTATTTTATTTTATTATTATTTTTAGCCGGAAGTTTTGATACGGCCACACAACCGGGTCAAATGGGCGTGCCTACCAAAGGTGAATAGACCAAATGAGTAATCGATTAGTCGAGAAAATAATCAACAGATTAATTGATAATGAAAACAATTGTTAGTTGCAGCCCTATTGTCTAGGATTTCCTGGAGAAAGGTCTTTTTTCGGCAGCACATGTTGAGCTGTTGAAGTAAATCTGTTTGGACGAAAGCACATTTCCAAACGAAACACAGGCAACGTCGTCAACGGAGCTGATGTCCCTGCAGTCAAGTAGCAGATTTCATCAACATTTCTTCCAGGCCTAATTTGCCAGAGAAGTTTTTAATCTGTCGGCTGCATTAGGTTGATTTAAGGCCTCTCTCAATACCAGCAGGTGCTGTTCTTTTCATCCTATCAGCAACGTTAAGGCAGCTAATTGCACTCTCATTCTGACACCGTGCGATAAGTTGCTACAATTTGATCAAATTGTCAAACTGCTGTATAACATGGTTTTGTCGAAAAGATACTGTCCAAACGATCCAACGTGGCTTTGTCCAACATGTCCGGTCCAACGTGTCTTTGTCAGAAAGGTAAAGTTCAAAGAAAGGGCCATACCCATAAAGCCTTTCTTAAAATCTGTTCAGTGCATATAGTACATAATTGTGTGTGATTGATTGATTGATTGATTGATTGATTGATTGATTGATTGATTGATTGATTGATTGATTAAAGTAGGGCTACCATAGGACTCATTGTCATATTCCCTAAAAAGGATGCCACATACACACAAGAAGTAAGGAGGTCAAGTGTCATGTGACGTTTCTTGCCCCAGAAGTGAATTCATTTTCTCCATAGACATTTTGAAAAATCCTTATATAATGAGTTTTAAGACTTGAACCGAGCCAACCAGTCTTCTGGGATCTTTTTTTTTCTGCATTTATTTTTTGTTTTTGCTGAAAGTGAAATGTTTTATGGTCACTCACGATTCTATGGAAGACTGATTGGCTTGATTCAAGAAATCAAACTTGTTCTAAAAAGCTAGAAAGTTTTTCAAGCTTAAAGTTTATATAAAAAAGGATGTGGATTTTAGAAGCACAATTCTAAGACCACAAGCGGTTCCAGTTAAGAAGGTCATTGACCTATTTCAACTATTTTGAAGCATAGAAGTGAAACTTGGTGATGTGCAACTTGTAAGCGACAATGTTGTGGTTCCTTAAATTCAGTTGACCTTGGTGACCCAACTAAAAATTATTTGACTATCAAGTTACAGCTGCACTAAGGTCATATTGTTATAAATCAAGATTTGAACCATGTCAGAAACAGAAGTGGTGTGTTAACAGCCTCATCGAACCAGATCTGATCACAGGATGAGATTCAATGCAGCCCGGCTGTCTCGACTCTCTCTCTTTTACGCATTTCCTTTCTATATCCCTTACCCTCAGATCACAAACAGGGGTGGTCCACCGTTGTGAAGTCTACAATTAAGAAAATAGCTCTCTCATCTCAAAGTGTCTCATTGTTTTTCCTCTGTGTCTCTGTCCTCCTGCTCAACCTTTAGATGAACTAGCTCAATATACAGTTAAGGAGAAGCATGTTAGTCCCCACACCCTGATGTGTTTTAACACAGTTGGACAATTGAAATTAGCGAAGTAAAATGCATTCATCCCAGTCCCCACAACGCCTCTTATATAAGGACAACATACAATAAAAATAACTAAAATGTTATTTAATAAGAGGAAATAGAAGGGATTTATTTTGAGGACAGATTAAAATGAGAAGTGAATTGATTAATACAATTTTTTTTACGATTTTTAAAAATCTATAAAAAAAACGATATAAAAAAACAAAAAAACTATCGTGAATCAAAATTACAGTTGAGAATTCAGACACTAGTTTCAAACAGGGCTCTTATTGCAGGCATTTAACCAAAATCCCCATACCAAAATCCCATTGACTTTGAGACGAGGGAACCCAAAGTGTTAATCTCTGGTCTTAGGCAGGTCTTAGCACTCATCCCTGTGGTACTCCAACTCCAATTAGACCAATAACATCTCTCCCGTGTTTCTCCCCATTGCCCCTGCAGCCTCTGGACTATGAGAGGAAGCGCTCCTACACTGTGGAGATCCAGGTGCAGAACAAGCAGGTGGACGCCCGGTTCCTGTCAGCCGGGTCCGGGGACGTGGCCACGGTGCGGGTAGGCGTGTCTGACGTGGACGAACCGCCGCAGTTCGATAGAGACAGCTACCTGATGGACCTGAGGGAGGACGCCACCGTGGGCGCCGCCGTGGGCTCGGTCAGCGCCGCCGACCCCGACGGAGCTCGCAGCACGGTCAAGTAAAGAAAAACCTCTCATCTAATGTCATTGTAGCCTATACTGAAAAAAAACACTGAAAATCAAAATACTATGCTTAACGCTGTGATACTAAAACTTACTGATCGCGGAAAATATCAAAATAACAAATGTTATTTCGGGGTTTTGGTATCGCTTGACTGTAATTTGGGGGTTTTGTGATGTTCTGATTTCACTCGTTTTGATTCACCATTCCTGTTTGGTGTGTAAATGAAGGTGGATATATCACTCTGTGCAAATGAAGGTGGATATATCACTGTACAGTATAGCTCGATCAGTGGAGATGCAGTGATCCCACATCCTGGTTTAGTCTGCGAAGGGTAATACATAAACTCTTGTAGTGTGTCTTTAGAGCCTCTATCCCATTGGAAAAACAGGAGGGCTGCACAACCGCAGACCATTCAGCAGACCACCTGCACAACTGCAGAGCGGTCAGCAGACTACCTGCACAACTGCAGAGCGGTCAGCAGACTACCTGCACAACTGCAGAGCGGTCAGCAGACTACCTGCACAACTGCAGACCATTCAGTAGACTACCTGCACAACTGCAGACCGGTCAGCAGACCACCTGCACAACTGCAGACCATTCAGCAGACCACCTCCACAACTGCAGACCATTCAGCAGACTACCTGCACAACTGCAGACCATTCAGCAGACTACCTGCACAACTGCAGACCATTCAGCAGACCACCTGCACAACTGCAGACCATTCAGCAGACTACCTGCACAACTGCAGACCATTCAGCAGACTACCTGCACAACTGCAGACCGGTCAGCAGACCACCTGCACAACTGCAGACCATTCAGCAGACCACCTGCACAACTGCAGACCGGTCAGCAGACCACCTGCACAACTGCAGACCATTCAGCAGACTACCTGCACAACTGCAGACCATTCAGCAGACTACCTGCACAACTGCAGACCGGTCAGCAGACTACCTGCACAACTGCAGACCGGTCAGCAGACTACCTGCACAACTGCAGACCATTCAGCAGACCACCTGCACAACTGCAGACCATTCAGCAGACTACCTGCACAACTGCAGACCGGTCAGCAGACCACCTGCACAACTGCAGACCGGTCAGCAGACTACCTGCACTGCAGTGCTATTTGAGAAATCCCAGCAAAAGCACAGTACATGGAAGTTGGACCAAGTTTGACTTCAAACGCTAAAAAAGTTAATGCTCCAAAATCTTGTGAAGAACCCTGATAACTCTGATCTATTTTCTAAGCGCTCATTGCTGTGAGGTTTTTTTTCCCCCGTCTCCACAATTTGTTTCCCCTAAATGGTTTCCCCTGGCAACACACCAACAAACTCCAACACACACCAAGGACAAAATGAGGACACGGCGCCAGGGTAAACAGTCTGAAATGTACGAAAGCAGTCGAAAAATATGAACTAGATAGGTGAGAGTAATAGCTCGGATTGTGCCAAACCATATTTAAATAGTTCAGTACATACACAGTACCAAAACGGTACCTACTAAATATTTCTGTATATAAATATAGACATAACTGACCATTCCGTTAAGTTGAAGGATGTTGTGAATAATAACAAATGACAGCGTTATGAGGGGGTGAAAGTGACCGGAGTTGACCTCTGGTAGCCACGACAACACAACGATGGAACGATGAAACAGACAAATTGCTGAGGAACCCATTCCAATTAAAACAAGCACGGAAGCATGGAGAAGGATATATCATGAGGGCCGGGGGGCACACACACACACACACACACACACACACACACACAATTCCAATTACTCCCGTGTTTGTGCATTGTCCATGTTGACCGTACCATCTATCCGCGCTGTCTTGGTGAATTATTATTTTCCCGCTCAGTGCTTTCTAATTATGATCAAGAGTCTTTGTAGGTGTGTGTGCCTGCGCGCGCATGTGTGTGTGTGTGTGTGTGTGTATGTGTGTGTGCATGTGTCTGTGTCTGTGTGTGTGTGTGTGTGTGTGTGTGTGCGTGTGCGTGTGTGTGTGTGTGTGTGTGTGTGTGTGTAAGTGCGTGCGTGTGTGTTTATTTGTTTATTAAAACGGATCCCCATTAGCTGACGCCTAAACGACCGCTAGTGTTCCTGGTGGCCAAGACAACATATACATGACATAACAGACAATAATAATAAAATATACAAAAAAACATCTATCACATAAGATAAATGGATGCTGTCAATAATAATAATAATAATAGTGTGTGTGTGTGTGTGTGTGTGTGTGTGTGTGCGTGTGCGTGTGCGTGTGCGTGCGCGTGTGCGTGTGCGTGTGTGTGTGTCTGTCTGTGCGTGTGTGTGTGTGTGTGTGTGTGTGTGTGTGTGTGTGTGTAATTTGATTGACCTTGATTGCATGCCATATGCATGCTTATGTGTTGCTGAGCATTAATTACACTAGTGTTTCAATGTAGCCAAGCATTGGATGCTCGTGTGCATAGCTCCATATATAGAGATGCATTGAGTCAAGACAAGTTTATTTATATAGCTCTATTCACAAGCATGTCTCAAAGGACTGTGCAGAGAATGAGTCATAGCTAGATCTAACTAATAAACAATCAACAGAATTGAACACCTTATATAAAAGAAACGAAACGAGAAAGCTGGAGAAAGAAAAGAAAACACAAGGAGGCAGGAGTAGATTTTAGCCAGGCACAATCTAACTGTTCTACAGCCTAACCTACCGACCTGCTGTAACCTACCGCCAACCCTCCGCCTTAAGGTCTCATTATAGAGTCGAGCGAGGCTCCGCAAGGCAGACCTCCACAGATCATGTGCGCACTCCACGCTGGGGCCGATGCTTTTAAAGTCAGAACGGCAGCCAAGTGATCAGCATGTTACATTGTACAGTGATAATAGTGAGAACAGCCCGTGAAAAGTCACAATGAAACGCCATTATGTGCAGTACTGAGTGCGCTTTCACTCTCAAACGACCGTATATCAGCTAGGGATGGGCATCGAATTTCGAATTTTCAAATAATTGTTGTTATTATCAAGGTCGACTTTTATTATTGAAAGTCGAAATTCGGAAAAAACAAAAAAAAGTAAAAAAAAAAATTTTTTTTTTTTTTTTTTTGTGTGAGTGAAATGTTGCATTGTCTCCCCTGATTCTAAGTATAGTCGAATCGCTTGGTTTGAGCAAGTAAAACAATTTTTATAAGCATTTTAAGCAAGGTTTATGGAAAAATGAATGGCAGATGAAATCCCATGAAGAGGGAGAGGGGGTGACTTTGGCACCCCTTTGGCACTCAGACCTGAGCCTACTAAATATTTAATTAACCACTCATGATTATCAAAACTGTTTTTTATTTTCGAAAATGTCAATGTCATGTAACATGTTCTTTACTTCAGTGGTGCAATGCTTGTTTGAGCTAAAAATCCACAGCAGAAGCTTTTTCTATTAATTAATAAAGCCTTAGAATCAGGGGAGACAATGCAACATTTCACTCACAAAAAAAAATTTTTTTTTTTTTTTTTTTTTTACATTTTTTTTTTTCGAATTTCGATTAAAAGTCGACTTTGGCCAGTGAATTTCGAATAGTGTTTTTGCTAGAAATGCCCATCCCTAATATCAGCACATGAATGAATCACCAACCTTGTTTTTACTGAATAGCCGTTTCAGTTCTCAGCCCTGATAGCCTACTCTGTGCTGCTTTTAATCTCTCTCAACACAACACATTTACTTGTTGAAATGACTAAAAATGAACAGTTGCAATTGCAAATCAAAGTGTACGTACTTCTTGATTTCATTTCCCTCCCTGCAAAGCGCAGCGCTCCCCGGGAGCTGCGGAGGTACGCGCTGTTAGAAAGAGGGGAAAAAATTGGTCCGCGGCCCTCGCTCCTCCCCCGTGCCTGGTGACCATAAAACAAGCCTTAACCCTGACAACGTATATAAAAGTAGAACATCTCACTATTCTCCAGCCTGAGCCCACCAGCACCCCTCAGCCTTGGGCCTGATTGCCGTGATTAGCCGTTTATGAAAGAAATGAGAATGAGAATGAATGTTGTCGCAAATAATTTTTGAAAATAATAATAAAGTTTGATTCATTTGGGTAGTGAGTTGCAGCCAGTCCTGTTCCAGGCATTGAGGATGTTTCTGTCTTGTTCTGTGCACAGAGCACTTTGCCTGAGCTTTCTGTGCACAGAGCACTTTGCCTCTGTGTTCTGTGCACAGAGCACTTTGCCTCTGTGTTCTGTGCACAGAGCACTTTGCCTCAGCGTTCTGTGCACAGAGCACTTTGCCTCTGCTTTCTGTGCACAGAGCACTTTGCCTCTGTGTTCTGTGCACAGAAAACTTTGCATCTGTGTTCTGTGCACAGAGCACTTTGCCAGCTTTCTGTGCACAGAGCGCTTTGCCTCTGCGTTCTGTGCACAGAGCACTTTGCCAGCTTTCTGTGCACAGAACACTTTGCCTCTGTGTTCTGTGCACAGAACACTTTGCCTCTGCTTTCTGTGCACAGAGCACTTTGCCTGAGCGTTCTGTGCACAGAGCACTTTTCCTCTGTGTTCTGTGCACAGAGCACTTAGCCTCTGTGTTTTGTGCACAGAGCACTTTGCCTCAGCGTTCTGTGCACAGAGCACTTTGCCTCAGCATTCTGTGCACAGAGCACTTTGCCTCAGCATTCTGTGCACAGAGCACTTTGCCTCTGCATTCTGTGCATAGAGCACTTTGCCTGAGCTTTCTGTGCACAGAGCACTTTGCCTCTGCTTTCTGTGCACAGAGCACTTTGCCTCTACGTTCTGTGCACAGAGCACTTTGCCTCTGTGTTCTGTGCATAGAGCACTTTGCCTGAGCTTTCTGTGCACAGAGCACTTTGCCTCTGCTTTCTGTGCACAGAGCACTTTGCCTCTGCGTTCTGTGCACAGAGCACTTTGCCTCTGTGTTCTGTGCATAGAGCACTTTGCCTGAGCTTTCTGTGCACAGAGCACTTTGCCTCTGTGTTCTGTGCATAGAGCACTTTGCCTGAGCGTTCTGTGCACAGAGCACTTTGCCTCTGTGTTCTGTGCACAGAGCACTTTGCCTCTGTGTTCTGTGCACAGAGCACTTTGCCTCTGTGTTCTGTGCACAGAGCACTTTGCCTTTGCATTCTGTGCACAGAGCACTTTGCCTCTGCTTTCTGTGCACAGAGCACTTTGCCTCTGTGTTCTGTGCACAGAGCACTTTGCCTCTGCTGTGACTGGCGAGGTGAAAAGACACAAGCGAAGGCAGCTGAGGCTTATTATTTGCGGGGTGTTGGAGGCAGTGAATAGCTGCATTCAGCAAAGAGTTCAAAAAGAGGCGACGCTCACAGAGCAGTCAGCTGAAAAAAGCAGTCGTCCACCGACAGCGAAAAATGATCTTTTTTTTTCAAGTAGCTGTCGTGTTTTGAATAAACTACAATAAGCTAGTATACAGCAGAACAGACTGCAGCGGCTTTCAGTGCTGTACAATGATGTGATTCAAGCTGTTAGAATAACAAGGTTGACTTCTGTACAGTCTGTTCTGTTTGTCCCAGTTTGAAGATGAAGGAGCAAAGTTTGTACCTGACTGGTGGTTTGGGTTTGTCCAGATTGAAAAGGACTAAGAATCTAATTCTGATTTCTGATTTATTTTGTATTTTTTATATATTTTTGCTACTTTGGCAACAACAAAAAAAAAGTGCACTTTCTCAAACAATTGTTTGGAAATGTATTTATTTTTCTTTGTAGCTAATACAGTTTATCATGACCCATTAAAAAGCAGTGGGGGTCGTGAGCCGTGGTCCTGCACCGTTATTTTGGGGGTCGGGGGCCGAAATGTTTGGGAACCCTTTCCTTGTATGAGACCTTGAAATCATCTACTTCTGTTTGGATGCAAGAATCATATCTTCACCATGATGAAATCAATTGACACAAATATTTTGACCTGGTTGACTCCCTGCTTTCTGCATGCTCTCCTCCATCAGATTCAAGGAAATGAATTATTCTACCTAAATCTACTGTATGATCGCATGATTCATTTTGGAAATGGTTGCCTAGATACAACGGGTAGCTCACCCCCCCTTCCCCCCCCCAACACACACACACACAGACACACACACGCACACACACACACACGCACACATACACACAGGCTTTACTCACCCCTTTCTCCCCCATATTGCTTTTTATAGGTACTCCATCGACCGTCGCACCGACATGGACCGTCTGTTCAACATCCATCCAGGGAACGGATCCGTCTTCCTCCTCAGAAGCCTGGACAGAGAGGAGACGGCCTGGCACAATATCTCAGTCATCGCCACGGAGTTCAGTAAGTCACACTGGGCCTGGGATTAGTGGCGTGCTGAAGTGATAGAGTGGATAATATCACATGGATATGCAGAGTTAATGAATGTATGGAGCTGGACACAGTGCAGACTGCCTGCTACCATCAGTCACAGTCGGTCAGATCTCAGCAGGTGGAGGTGAACTCCATGTGAACTGTGTATATAGTATGCACTGTGTATATAGTATGAACTGTGTATATAGTATGAACTGTGTATATAGTATAGTATATAGTATATAGTATATATAGTAGTATAGTATAGTATATAGTATGCATGGCCGGGCTGAGTATACTTGTTACACGATAGCAGAACCTGCCAGCATTAGGCTGCGAAAAAGAGGGAGATCTTCTGGGGTATCGTCCAATCTCTGTCATCTGTGTGATCCGTTCTTCTCTGCCTTTTCGAAAAGTGTTTGCGCTACCCAGTGGTGGGAATGGGGGGGGGGGGACACCTGGGCATGGAGTTCCCAGAGTAAACGTTGAGAGGGAACGGCATTCCTCCTCAGGTTCCCTTTAAAAAATGTCTTGTAATGCAGTGGAGAGCAGAGCAGTGGAGAGCAGAGCAGAGCAGTGGAGAGCAGAGCAGTGGAGAGCAGAGCAGTGGAGAGCAGAGCAGTGGAGAGCAGAGCAGAGCAGTGGAGAGCAGAGCAGAGCAGAGCAGTGGAGAGCAGAGCAGAGCAGAGCAGAGCAGTGGAGAGCAGAGCAATGGAGAGCAGAGGGAGCAGCATGAAAGGAGCAGAGAATAGTAGGAGAACATGTATTTGGAAGCTGACATCAAGGATGTCGTGAATCAAGGGGAAATAATCAGTAGAGCTCGGCAATCTAAGCCCTCGTTCACACCATACGCCAAAGCCACGCTAAAGCCACGCTGAAGCTATGCTGAAGCCACCCGGTTTCATTTCGGCATCCTTGTTAACAGGCGAGACCGTTCACACCAGCCGTACGCCACGCCACGCTGAAGCCACGCTGAATTGAATATTTTCCAAGCGTGCAGCACGCTGAACCCGAGCTGCCAGGCATGAAGTCAATGCAAGTTGTGGGTGGGGGGGGAAGGCAGCGCTGAGCGAGGCGCTGAGGAAAAGAGAGTGCTTCTTGTGTGACCGGTTTAGCGTGACACTCAGCTTCTGTTCAGCGCAGCTTCAGCTTTGCTTCTGAATAGCGCCCGGTGTGAACCAAGGCGTATTTAAGTAACTATTGTAAAAGATTTTTACATAGCTGTAATGGTATAATGTGTAAAATCAATCAAAAATAAACAGTCCAAGCATTCAGAAATAATATCCTCCTATGCTGGAGGGCCGCGCCGCATCCACGGACCCCCATCCTGCGTGAGTAGAGTTCCCAGAGTAAAACCTGGCCATTTTCACCACTGGCACTACTCTATCAAAAACATGTTATGTTATCTGTAAAGGGGAGACTCGTGGGTACCCATAGACCATATCCATTTGATGCCAGAAACCTCACTCCTAACGAGATGATGTACCAAGCACAGCGGGAGAAAGGGTTCAACATAGGGAGACTCCCGCGGAAATCAAGAGTGTTGGCAGGTATGCCGTAGGTATGTAATATATGATGGTAGGGTGAAACGATCAATTCCCTATCTATACAATGTTTTGGCTTAATAATGTAGTAATAATTTACTAATAATTTACTGGAACCAATAAACTGGAAACATTTGAAGAAATGCGGAAATCCCCAATAGAAATGAATGTGACAGTCGACTCGTGAACCCAAGTAACTGAGATCCTGAAATAACCTCAAAACTCGCATCACAAAAAAGGGAAATGGAAAAATCAATCGTCCAATGCAGCTGCAGTGAAAACTAGCATCAGCATAAATATTACTAGCACAGGCATTTCAGACATGGCAGTTAAAAATATAACCTCAGTCAGGAAGACAAGGGGGAGAGAGATAAGATAAGAAAAGAAAGAGAGAAAGAAAGAGGCATTGTCTTGAGACCCAGATTCATACAGACATGTTGCCATGACTCGTTGTCATAGATACATAGAAGTACTTAAAACATGCACTGTGACACCTGATTTATTTTTACGATTTAATAAGGCAGAAACACCACCATAATATTATTTAAAAAAAACATTCTGTCGTTGTGAAAAATTCACGATTGCGTTTTTATTTTATTGTTTTGCTTGACTTGAGACATGGTGTGAAAATTACACGAATCTCACTCGACTCGCCCCAGATAAATACAGGTCAAAATAAAAAGTAAATGTGTATTTCATTTCTCTTTTTCTTATCCAGTATTTTATATCTATTTTTCTCCCATTTTCTTCCCAATTGTACTTGGCCAATTTCCCCTACTGTCCCGGTCGACGCTCCACACCCCCTCTACCGATCTGGGGAGAGCCGTATAGGCGAGCACCATGCTGCCTCCGATACATGTGTAGCCGCTTCTTTTCACCTGACAGCGATGAGTTTCAGCGGCAGGATGTAGCACATTGGAGGATCACATTACCCCCCCCCCCCCCCCCGCACCAGAACAGTAATGCGGCTTCCCACCCGCAGACACGGCCACTTGTGCCTGTATGAATGCACGACCAAGCCGGGGGTAACACGGGGGCTCGAACCTGCGACCCTCGTGTTGGATGTCTATTTCATGTGTTCCCGTGTTCTTCTTGCAGACAACCCCCGTCAGACCAGCCAAGTCCTGGTGTACGTCCGCCTGCTGGACATCAACGACAACGCGCCCACGTTTGCCACCGTCTATGAGACCTTCGTCTGTGAGAGGACAAAGGCCGGACAGGTACGATGTCTTCAGCACATCACAACTGTTTCAACGTTTGTTTCATTTCCATCCTGATCACGAACACTAATGACTCATTAAGGCTGAATTATACTCTACCAAGCTCCGTGGGGGTGGGGCCCCACGAGTCTCCATGAGTCACCGTGCAGACCTCGCGCTGGGGCTGATGCCATTATACTCAGAAAGTGATCAGCATGTATTGTACAATGGTAATAGTGAGAACAGCCCATGGAAAAGTCGCAATGAAACGCTATTATGTGCAGTACTGAGTGCGCTTTCACTCTCAAATGACCCCACATCAGCACATGAAGGAATCACCAAACTTGTTTTTACTGAAAGCCGTTTTAGTTCTCAGCCCTGATAGCCTACTCTGTGCTGCTTTTAATCTCTCTCAATAATGCTCTCAACACAACACATTTATTTGGTGAAATGACTAAAAACGAACAGTTGCAAATCAAAGTTTATAGCCTACCACATGGGTCAAGAAATGTGGGGAAAACACAGCTCAGTGTTCAGGGTTCAGTGGCTTGAAAGCGGATATGTTGGAGAGAAGCCGTGCGCTGCTCGCGCTGTTAGAAAAAAAATCATGCACAAGGCGAGCGCCCGCCGGAGGTAGCGAATAACCACGCCCAACAAATTTACGTCATTTCACGCGCCCGCCCCTCGCTCCACCCCCACGCCCTTCACGGCAGGGTGAGCATAATACAAGCTTTAGTGTTTTGCTTGCACCTGTGTTTATTCTGCCTTTTCCACACAAAATGGCCCCTGTGAAAAGGGTCTATTGAACAAGAACAATCAGAGTTTCCTCGCAGAAAAGACGTTTTTGCCATTCTTCCGAGTGGATTCGCATTGGATTTGGCGACGGTGATTAGTTGAAAGAGTTGTACCGCGCGCACACACACACACACACACACACACACACACACACACACACACTCACACACACACACACACACACACACACACACAGAGTGTCAACTCATGTCATTCTTCAGTAAGGTGGCTTGCTGCCATTGGTCACCTCACATCCCTGTCATCCTTCTGCCCCTTCATCTGTCCATCAATGTTAGTCGTCATTATTTGTTCACTAGATCCTTTGCTTCCCTAAGGCTCTGGGTTTGTTTGTTTGCTGTGTGTGTGTGTGTGTGTGTGTGTGTGTGTGTGTGTGTGTGTGTGTGTGTGTGTGTGTGTGTGTGTGTGTGTGTGTGTGTGTTTGTGCGCGCGCATGTGCGTCACCTTTGAATTTGCAAGCCGATAGAAAATCCTCAAATCCACAATGTCAACAAGATAATTATTGGCGTGGATCCTTGTTAAAGCCTCCAGTCTCTCTCTCCGCTAGCGGCTCCCATTGGTTTTAATGAGGAACTCTGACAATGCTAGCAAGCCGCTTTAAGCCGGTTAGGTGAAGTGCCAAGACCAAATATGTTCCCCCACTTTGTTACAGTGTCACTTTGTTACAGTGTCACTTTGTTACAGTGTCACTTTGTTACAGTGTCACTTTGTTACAGTGTCACTTCGTTACAGTGTCACTCTGTTACAGTGTCACTCTGTTACAGTGTCACTTTGTTACAGTGTCACTCTGTTACAGTGTCACTCTGTTACAGTGTTACTCTGTTAGTGTCACTCTGTTACAGTGTCACTCTGTTAGTGTCACTTTGTTCCAGTGTCACTTTGTTACAGTGTCACTTCGTTACAGTGTCACTCTGTTACAGTGTCACTTTGTTACAGTGTCACTCTGTTACAGTGTCACTCTGTTACAGTGTCACTTTGTTACAGTGTCACTCTGTTAGTGTCACTCTGTTACAGTGTCACTCTGTTAGTGTCACTTTGTTACAGTGTCACTTTGTTACAGTGTCACTTTGTTACAGTGTCACGTTGTTACAGTGTCACTCTGTTACAGTGTCACTTTGTTACAGTGTCACTCTGTTACAGTGTCACTCTGTTAGTGTCACTCTGTTACAGTGTCACTCTGTTAGTGTCACTTTGTTAGTGTCACTTTGTTACAGTGTCACTTTGTTACAGTGTCACTTTGTTACAGTGTCACTTTGTTACAGTGTCACGTTGTTACAGTGTCACTCTGTTACAGTGTCACTCTGTTACAGTGTCACTCTGTTACAGTGTCACTTTGTTACAGTGTCACTTTGTTACAGTGTCACTCTGTTACAGTGTCACTCTGTTAGTGTCACTCTGTTACAGTGTCACTCTGTTAGTGTCACTTTGTTACAGTGTCACTCTGTTACAGTGTCACTCTGTTAGTGTCACTTTGTTCCAGTGTCACTCTGTTACAGTGTCACTCTGTTACAGTGTCACTTTGTTACAGTGTCACTTTGTTACAGTGTCACTCTGTTAGTGTCACTTTGTTCCAGTGTCACTCTGTTACAGTGTCACTCTGTTACAGTGTCACTTTGTTACCAAATAAATATCAACAGACTAGTGCAAAGGAAAGAGGAAAATAAGTCAAGTGAAATGATCAGCATCTCACTGAAACAATTGCTCATGCATTTTACAAATGTGTTTTCAATTGTTTGGGCAAGGTCTGCAAGTCATAAAAGTTTGTTTAGCATGTTTACCATGGAAGACAATGCCAGCTGTTAGTTTGGTTGTTTCAAATGGAGATACAAACTTTCTCCAGGACATCAACAATCTGTTTGAAGGTAATTTCTGTTTCAAGGCTCCATCTGTTGCCACTGACTCAGATCAACTTCCGCACTTCTCCAAGAGGTAGTTTTACACGCTGCCCGCGGCTTCATAATGGAATTCATTATGTTATCAATTTTATTGGCAGCGATAATGATGGCCTATTTAGAGAGCAGATGCCAGTGAAATGTAATCTAGCATTCTTTGTCCAAAGCTTCTTACAGCAACGTTATATAAACAGTGTAGAAATGTGCAGTAATGGTGGCATCATTTAGTCCAATTTAAATGGCTGTTATTCATAAATCATAATGTTCTGCGTAATAAAATAGTCCCTCCTGGAGCCCTGCACAGCCGACGCAAGCAAACAAACAGCTAACGTTAGCTAGCTAACTTTGGCTAATGCTTGTGCTAACATTAGGTTACAGCAGGGACCAAACAAAGCGGAGAGCAAATAAGTTGGACTAACTGTCAAGTTCTGAAAATGTGTGTCTTTGTTACCTTATTCCACCTAAAAGGTAACGGTTGTTCGTATGCCCGGGAAAGCCAACTCTGCTAGGCTAACGTTAACGTTAGCTAACGTTAACATTACAGTAGCTAACATTAGCCTACCTTAGCGATTGGGCAAATACAGGCTGCGGGTGCTACGTTAAACTTGGTTCGTAGTACAACCGATGCTGTAATAAAACACATATTTTCAGAACTTACCACTTCAGTCCTACTTCCTCGCTCACTTCCAAGTCCCAAATCCGATATTCCACGAGACTGATATCGTACAGCCAGGCAGCACACACAGACAGACAGGCAGCACACACAGACAGACTGATATCGTACAGCCAGGCAGCACACACAGACAGACTGTACAGCCAGGCAGCACACACAGACAGACAGGCAGCACACACAGAGAGACTGATATCGTACAGCCAGGCAGCACACACAGACAGACTGTACAGCCAGGCAGCACACACAGACGGACTGATATGGTACAGCCAGGCAGCACATACAGACAGACTGATATGGTACAGCCAGGCAGCACACACAGACAGACTGATATGGTACAGCCAGGCAGCACATACAGACAGACTGATATCGTACAGCCAGACAGCACACACAGACAGCCAGGCAGCACACACAGACAGCCAGGCAGCACACACAGACAGACTGATATCGTACAGCCAGACAGCACACACAGACAGCCAGGCAGCACACACAGACAGACTGATATCGTACAGCCAGGCAGCACATACAGACAGACTGATATCGTACAGCCAGACAGCACACACAGACAGCCAGGCAGCACACACAGACAGCCAGGCAGCACACACAGACAGACTGATATCGTACAGCCAGACAGCACACACAGACAGCCAGGCAGCACACACAGACAGACTGATATCGTACAGACAGGCAGCACACACAGACAGCCAGGCAGCACACACAGACAGACTGATATCGTACAGACAGGCAGCACACACAGACAGACAGGCAGCACACACAGACAGCCAGGCAGCACACACAGACAGACTGATATCGTACAGACAGGCAGCACACACAGACAGACAGGCAGCACACACAGACAGACAGGCAGCACACACAGACAGACAGGCAGCACACACAGACAGACAGGCAGCACACACAGACAGACAGGCAGCACACACAGACAGACACTGTAGCTACTCTTTGTTTTCTGAGAGGAGGCGGAGTGTTTTGGGGATGCGGCTCTAGCTGTGGTCATACGCTCATTATATCACGGCTGTGAACCAATCAGATTGCTTGATTTGAGAGAGCCATGTTACAATGTGAATGAAAGCTAAATCTAGTACGTGCCACCGGGCTGAAAGCTAACGTGTGTTGTGTTTGGGCAGAGGATCCAGACAGTGAGTGCTGTGGACGCGGACGAGCCGTCGGCGGGCCACAAGTTCTTCTTCAGCCTGGCTCCTGAGGGACCCTACCGCAGCAACTTCACTGTCCGCGACAACGGAGGTAAAAAACAACTTCAATCACCCAAACATCTGGATCGGTTTCCATGGAGACTGAGCCCATTTGCCACATGCCCTTTTGGCCAGTGGGCATGGAAAGTTAATCAATTCTAAGTTGGCCCATTGAGATAAGCTGCTGACAAACAGACAAACAAACAGGGGTGAAAACAGAGCCAACACGTAATAAGTCCAATAAACAACAAGCGAAAAAGTGAATCTAATGTCAAATAGCATGAATGACCTTATCAGGAAACTAGGGAACGTGAGCCGATCCAGTTGGGACGGTGCCAGCACTCATACATACATCAGCTCAGACACACGCACGCAGGCACGCACACCCACGCGCACACACACGCACACCTACACACACACACACACACACACACACACACACACACACACACACACACACACACTTACACACACGCACGCACACACACACACCTACACACACACACGCACCCTGCCACTCTGCATTTCAGATTTCAGAATGTCTTAAATACAGGGTGTTAAAGGGAAACGGGGTGAAGATGAAAAAATCCTTTCATCTACATTAATTAAACAAAGAAATTCACGTTGTTTCGTGTTATTAACATTTATGTGCGTCCGCTTCCCGGCCAGGCGAGGGCTTTGATGACCCAACATATAGATGTTCAGTTCTGCTCGCTAGCCAAACA
>NC_139635.1:16121516-16139016 GCF_964638095.1 Poromitra crassiceps
GCCTATACAGCATCTTAAACACAGCCAGGCCTATACAGCATCTTAAACACAACCAGGCCTATACAGCATCTTAAACACAGCCAGGCCTATACAGCATCTTAAACACAGCCAGGCCTATACAGCGTCTTAAACACAATCAGGCCTATACAGCATCTTAACCCATTGATACCGGATGCAGCATTTGCGTGTATATCCCTTTAACACCGACGGCAACGGGCGTGTCCTTTTACCTTTCATGCCGGCTGCGACACAGACGCGTAGTACGTGTATATCGTTGTTTCAAGACATGTGACCGATTAAATGCATCATGATTTGCTGAAATAGACGTGGCGGAGGTGAAATGCATTGTGGGTTTTGTAGTTTTTTATTTTTATTGTTGCCTCGACCGTGTGGACAGTTTTTCAAAGCTCGAACTACAGGGCAAATCAAGGAAGCGCCGGTCCGGCAATACTTCCCATTAAATTTTAGTTGTATTAGAGGATGAAATGAATGCTGCTGACCTAATTTCAGATTTATTTATCTCATGTTCCAATCTGCAATAGCCTCAAGGTTTTACTGCACGTTCTTCTGCTGCACGGTGGCAATTCTGCATGGCCGCGTCTCAGACAGTAAGCTAAGTGAATGCTAACGCTAAGTGATGAACTGAACGGAGTATAACTTACTTTGAGGACGAAGACATCAATGAATAAGAAGATTCCACACCCAGATTATGATGTGACTGTTGACACGCTAGGGCCTAAAAAAAAAAAAAGTTTGGTTCCGGTTTCCGACCGACCCTGTCAATTTACGTGCGACCCAAATTTATTTTATGAGCTTGTTGATTTGACGGTGGCGCTAAGGGTTTGCCACTGCGCGAAGGTGCTTTTCGCTACGGATACTTTAAAACGAAAATGGCAGGGAGCATGACGGACATGTGCTTTGTGTCGCTTCTCTGCCCATGCAGCACTAGCGTAGCCTGGGTAAACCCAGCCACAGGATATTATTAAGATTATCGGGAGGATAATCACTTTGACGACCGGCCATACTCTGAACCTGTTTCGATTTTGGAGCGTCTCGCATATGCTCCCCAAACAAATGAATCTCACGGCAGTTTAACAAGCGTCTAAACAACGCGACTCTATAGCAAGATTGTCTGGACAAGTGAGGACACAAACACATCAGCTACCAAAATATATTTCCCTGCTGCATGTCATGAGATCAGCAAAAGTTTGGATAAACTGGATTGCTTCATAGCAGCAATGCCTTTTCCCCCCACACTGCCTGATAGACAGGTAGGAGATTAACAGCCTCTGACTGGCAGGGGCTTTGAAACTACGGTATAACGACTTTTTATTCATTGGTCATTCATTGTGATATAAATGAGTGACATTTTCCCCAAAATACTCATGGTTCTGTGCTGTTGATATTTGGTAGCCTATCTGATGCCTGCAGTGCGGTGCCGCGTCAATTAACGATAATGACGGGAGGCTTGCGCAGCAGCAGGATGATGTATTCGCGCAGATTTTCAGTCCTAAATATCAAACATGTTTGATATGAAAGCATTCATATTGACTTAAATATTTTGTTCATATAAAAACGTGTGTAGAGCACAGTGGTAGAGTACATGTAGGCTAAGTTTTGAAAAAAGTATCCATCGCTGCTGTAATTTTAAGGAAAATAAAAATATATATATATTTCCTATCTATCCCTTGCTGCCACTAGAAAAAAAAAAAAAAAAAAAAAAAAAATCCCTACCGATCCATCACCTCAACTGACAACCAACAGGAACCAAACTTTATTCTTTTTTTAGGCCTAGCCAAGGCTCATTGGGTGAGTGACTTTTGGCGAATTTGCTGTATTTCAAGACGACTGCAAAACGGAGGTCGCTAATGTTTTAACGTTAACGTTAGGCTGCAGTAATTGTCAAGGGTTCAACAAAACCTATTTCCTTAGCTTCTATAGTAGCTATCAACATGAAATAAAAAGCATTTGTGAGCTTAAACCCGTGGCTTTATATTTGGAAGGGTTACATTTGCCGTAATCTTTATTAACATTTCTTAAAATGCGTTAGAATCTTTTTTTTGGGGGGGGGGGGTTAAAGATAAAAAAAATAAAAGAATAACATTAGGGCAAATATAATACGAAAAGCCAAAGGGTTAAGCTCTCAAATGCTTTTTATTTTATGTTTATATGTGCTACAGAGCCTGAGATATAAAGGTTTTAGTGAACGCCGACCGCTCTGGCAACTTCTCCCAAAACGTCCGGTTTACAGGGGCTGTTTACAAATGTGCAGTAGGTTTAGAGGGCCACTCTAGAGAACGCGCGCCGGTATCAATGGGTTAAACACAACCAGGCCTATACAGCATCTTAAACACAACCAGGCCTATACAGCATCTTAAACACAACCAGGCCTATACAGCATCTTAAACACAACCAGGCCTATACAGCATCTTAAACACAACCAGGCCTATACAGCATCTTAAACACAACCAGGCCTATACAGCATCTTAAACACAACCAGGCCTATACAGCATCTTAAACACAACCAGGCCTATACAGCCAGGCCTATACAGCATCTTAAACACAACCAGGCCTATACAGCATCTTAAACACAACCAGGCCTACAGTATACAGCATCTTAAACACAACCAGGCCTATACATCATCTTAAACACAACCAGGCCTATACAGCATCTTAAACACAACCAGACCTATACAGCATCTTAACACGTTCACTGCCAATGACGTGTTTTTACGTCAAACAAAATCCAACCGTTCACTGCCAATGACGTGTTTTTACATCAAAAAAATTCGATTTTGTTTTTTTGACGGTGGGATGTGCATCTAACCCTTTTACATCTCTTATATAAGTATTGGACGTGTACAACGTGTACAACCCATTCCACCGACCCACTAAGTGGCGACAGTGCTTTCCTGACTAGAGGAAGGCAAGCAAAAAACAGTGTGACGAAGCCATTCTCATGAAAATGGATTGGCGAAAACGCTTTCGTTTTCGCGCTGATTGCTGGCAGTGCGGGATTGCAAATTTGCATAATAGATTACGGGTGGAACACACTTTGAAACACGCAGCATAAATATGACCAGAATCGCAAAAGCTTCATCAAAGCTCTCAACCAAAACTCCAAGAAGCGAGCGAGTCCATCCAGACTTCCTCAAAGAGCGGCCGCGCAGACAGGCAGCAGCAGCAGCAAAGCAGTGAGACTGGTGACAAGCTTGTGACACGGCCGCTGCAGCCAAGAAGAACGCCCACGGAGGGAGGAGTTGGAAGCAGAGGGGGGTTTCCTGCTGTTATGGAGGAAATTACTGTTCAAAACTATTGTTTAGATGTCTGACGTCTTACTGATGCCAAAAATGAATGGTTAAAGTGACTGTTCTATCGAATTTCACAAAAAGCCGTTTATCTCAGAATATTTTTTCTGACGCTGAAACCATGCTGTATTCAACTGCTCATGCTTACATAACTACTAACTCTACAAACTAACTCTTTTAGACAGAGAAAGCACACATTCTATTAGTTATTTTGAGATATTGTGTGTTCACAAAATCTTAGCAGAAAAGAATCCTCGGGTCTTGAAAGATGAGCCAGAATCCTCAAAAAAAACCTCTGGCAGAACTTACCTACAGTAAAAAAAAAAACGGCTGGCAGTGAATGTGTTAAACACAACCAGGCATATACATCATCTTAAACACAACCAGGCCTATACAGCATCTTAAACACAACCAGGCCTATACAGCGTCTTAAACACAACCAGGCCTATACATCATCTAAAACACAACCAGGCCTATACAGCATCTTAAACACAACCAGGCCTATACAGCATCTTCAACACAACCAGGCCTATACAGCATCTTAAACACAACCAGGCCTATACAGCATCTTAAACACAACCAGGCCTATACAGCATCTTAAACACAACCAGGCCTATACATCATCTAAAACACAACCAGGCCTATACAGCATCTTAAACACAACCAGGCCTATATAGCATCTTAAACACAACCAGGCCTATACATCATCTAAAACACAACCAGGCCTATACAGCATCTTAAACACAACCAGGCCTATACAGCATCTTAAACACAACCAGGCCTATACAGCATCTTAAACACAACCAGGCCTATACAGCATCTTAAACACAACCAGGCCTATATAGCATCTTAAACACAACCAGGCCTATACATCATCTAAAACACAACCAGGCCTATACAGCATCTTAAACACAACGAGGCCTATACAGCATCTTCAACACAACCAGGCCTATACAGCATCTTAAACACAACCAGGCCTATACATCATCTAAAACACAACCAGGCCTATACAGCATCTTAAACACAACCAGGCCTATACAGCATCTTCAACACAACCAGGCCTATACAGCATCTTAAACACAACCAGGCCTATACAGCATCTTAAACACAACCAGGCCTATACAGCATCTTAAACACAACCAGGCCTATACAGCATCTTTAAACACAACCAGGCCTATACATCATCTTAAACACAACCAGGCCTATACAGCATCTTAAACACAACCAGGCCTATACAGCATCTTAAACACAACCAGGCCTATACAGCATCTTAAACACAACAGTTGCGCTGTAATGGAAAACAATGTTGGGATCAGTGCTCCAATATGCTGCTGCTCCTTATGGAAATGAACGTGTCTCATGTGCAGCACAGCCCCACTTATCCTCTTATCCATGCAGCGGTCACAGTGCCATGGCCGCCGGGAAAATTAATACATATTTATGTCTGTGAAAGTGCAGTCATTGCAGACTTAGTTAGTTAGTACAGACACACACACACACACACACACACACACACACACACACACACACACACACACACATACACATACAGACACACACGCAGACACACATAGACACACACATAGACACACACACACACACACACACACACACACAGACTCAAAGACTCACAGAAATATATGGAAATAGACACACAGGAGGAAGACAGTGTCCACTGTTGCAGGAGTGCAGTGGGGATGACAGCAGCCATCCCTGAACAGCTTTGACGCTCTCTCTCTCCCTCACACACACACACACACACACACACACACACAGAGTATGCCCTCAAGCGCTGATATTAGATCTTAACCCGATTAAAGCAATACTGACTACTGAAATTGTCATATCAGCGCCTGTATCTGTTTCATTTTAAATGAGTACAGTCATAATCATAGTAAGTGGTTAACATGGTTAACGCTATATTTCTGTTTGACGTCCCGATCCCAACGTTGTATTTCCACGTAGCATGATAGCATCTTCTGCTTTTGGAAAGTGTCCTCACAGGACTGTACACAATGATGCAGTACCTTTTGATGACATCACTAGTCCACAGCTTGGCCTGGGTGATGCATGGCAGCCAGTTTGCACCAGAGCGCTCACCAACATCAGCTATCACGGTGGAGAGTTGAGGACTGAATGTGCCAATTAAGTAAGGAAGGATGATTAGGTGGCCATGATTGAAGGAAGGCCTGTGTGGCATGGGCACCGGGGTTACACCCCTACTCTTGTGAAGAGTGCCGATGGGATCTTTAATGAGCACACAGAGTCAGGACCTCGGTTTAACGCCTCATGATGCTCACTCACAGGACAGAGTCCCTGTGTCTCTGTCCTGGGGAGATTATTCATCAGACCAAGGAGTATCCTAGGCCACACCTGCTTAGCTTCCCCGGGAATGGCAGTAATGTAACGCAGGGGCACTGTCTGTCCTGTTTTTATAAGATCAGTGACCATGTTGGACCTAAGTGTTCTCACTTTTACATGCTATCTCTTGGAGGCTTTTTATTGTCTTCTATATCCATAAAATCAATCAATCAATCAATCAAAGCATAGCAAATAAGAATGTGATCAGAGCAAAGCGGTTTCACCACACTGAGACACCTGAGACCTGTCAGTGGATCTCTGTCAACCTTTCAAGAGAATGAAGTCGTGGCTCGTTAGGAGTGAGAACATAATCCACCCACCTAAAGCACAATGCTTTATGGCTATAAGCAGACAGTTACGTTCAGTTATTAAGTCCAGTTCAGTTAAATTGGGTTAAAGACCTGCTAAAGTAAAAACATATATATTTTTGTTCCTTCAGTTGGATGTCTGAGCTTCACTGTGCAGAATGATGTCTGTGCAGAGTTTCACACTAGAAGCTGTTTTCACAATCGTCTGCTGAAAGTGGAAAGTTTCTCTGAGCTCACTGAAAAAGCCATTTTCAAAGAGCAAGATCTGTGACATCACAAATACTGGAGCCAATCCCTGTCCAGTATTCAGCAGTTAAAGCCCTTGTTTGTATGCTGTCATTGGCTAGCTATGTTGATGACCCTGATTGGTTGCTTTGGAATTTTTAATAAGGCAGAAGGAGGGGAAGTAATTTTAAGGATTTTAACGTGATAATTTAACAGTGTTAAGTTATCCTTTATTGTCTTCATGGGGAAATTCATCTGCTGCATCTGAACCACTAGGAACCTTCCAAAGATATGAGCAGCGTGCAGCAGTGCAGCGCCCGGGGACCAACTCCAGTTCTTTTGCCAGTGCCACTGACAGGAGTAGTAACCCTAACTTATGTAGGGTTATGTATGCATTAACCCTAACGTATGTAGGGTTATGTATGCATTAACCCTAACGTATGTAGGGTTATGTATGCATTAACCCTAACGTATGTAGGGTTATATGCATTAACCCTAACGTATGTAGGGTTATATGCATTAACCCTAACGTATGTAGGGTTATGTATGCATTAACCCTAACGTATGTAGGGTTATGTATGCATTAACCCTAACGTATGTAGGGTTATGTATGCATTAACTCTAACTTATGTAGGGTTATGTATGCATTAACCCTAACGTATGTAGGGTTATGTATGCATTAACCCTAACTTATGTAGGGTTATGTATGCATTAACCCTAACGTATGTAGGGTTATGTATGCATTAACCCTAACGTATGTAGGGTTATATGCATTAACCCTAACGTATGTAGGGTTATATGCATTAACCCTAACGTATGTAGGGTTATATGCATTAACCCTAACGTATGTAGGGTTATGTATGCATTAACCCTAACTTATGTAGGGTTATGTATGCATTAACCCTAACGTATGTAGGGTTATGTATGCATTAACCCTAACGTATGTAGGGTTATATGCATTAACCCTAACTTATGTAGGGTTATGTATGCATTAACCCTAACTTATGTAGGGTTATGTATGCATTAACCCTAACGTATGTAGGGTTATGTATGCATTAACCCTAACTTATGTAGGGTTATGTATGCATTAACCCTAACGTATGTAGGGTTATGTATGCATTAACCCTAACGTATGTAGGGTTATGTATGCATTAACCCTAACTTATGTAGGGTTATGTATGCATTAACCCTAACGTATGTAGGGTTATGTATGCATTAACCCTAACGTGTGTAGGGTTATATGCATTAACCCTAACGTATGTAGGGTTATGTATGCATTAACCCTAACGTATGTAGGGTTATGTATGCATTAACCCTAACTTATGTAGGGTTATGTATGCATTAACCCTAACTTATGTAGGGTTATGTATGCATTAACCCTAACTTATGTAGGGTTATGTATGCATTAACCCTAACTTATGTAGGGTTATGTATGCATTAACCCTAACTTATGTAGGGTTATGTATGCATTAACCCTAACGTATGTAGGGTTATGTATGCATTAACCCTAACGTATGTAGGGTTATGTATGCATTAACCCTAACGTATGTAGGGTTATGTATGCATTAACCCTAACGTATGTAGGGTTATGTATGCATTAACCCTAACGTATGTAGGGTTATGTATGCATTAACCCTAACGTATGTAGGGTTATATGCATTAACCCTAACGTATGTAGGGTTATATGCATTAACCCTAACGTATGTAGGGTTATGTATGCATTAACCCTAACGTATGTAGGGTTATATATGCATTAACCCTAACGTATGTAGGGTTATGTATGCATTAACCCTAACGTATGTAGGGTTATGTATGCATTAACCCTAACGTATTTAGGGTTATATGCATTAACCCTAACGTATGTAGGGTTATGTATGCATTAACCCTAACGTATGTAGGGTTATGTATGCATTAACCCTAACGTATGTAGGGTTATGTATGCATTAACCCTAACGTATGTAGGGTTATGTACTGTATGCATTAACCCTAACGTATGTAGGGTTATGTATGCATTAACCCTAACTTATGTAGGGTTATGTATGCATTAACCCTAACTTATGTAGGGTTATGTATGCATTAACCCTAACGTATGTAGGGTTATGTATGCATTAACCCTAACGTATGTAGGGTTATGTATGCATTAACCCTAACGTATGTAGGATTATGTATGCATTAACCCTAACGTATGTAGGGTTATGTATGCATTAACCCTAACGTATGTAGGTTATGTATGCATTAACTCTAACTTATGTAGGGTTATGTATGCATTAACCCTAACTTATGTAGGGTTATGTATGCATTAACCCTAACTTATGTAGGGTTATGTATGCATTAACTCTAACTTATGTAGGGTTATGTATGCATTAACCCTAACTTATGTAGGGTTATGTATGCATTAACCCTAACTTATGTAGGGTTATGTATGCATTAACCCTAACGTATGTAGGGTTATGTATGCATTAACCCTAACTTATGTAGGGTTATGTATGCATTAACCCTAACGTATGTAGGGTTATGTATGCATTAACCCTAACGTATGTAGGGTTATGTATGCATTAACCCTAACGTATGTAGGGTTATGTATGCATTAACCCTAACGTATGTAGGGTTATGTATGCATTAACCCTAACTTATGTAGGGTTATGTATGCATTAACCCTAACGTATGTAGGGTTATATGCATTAACCCTAACGTATGTAGGGTTATGTATGCATTAACCCTAACGTATGTAGGGTTATGTATGCATTAACCCTAACGTATGTAGGGTTATGTATGCATTAACCCTAACGTATGTAGGGTTATGTATGCATTAACCCTAACGTATGTAGGGTTATATGCATTAACCCTAACGTATTTAGGGTTATATGCATTAACCCTAACGTATGTAGGGTTATGTATGCATTAACCCTAACGTATGTAGGGTTATGTATGCATTAACCCTAACATATGTAGGGTTATGTATGCATTAACCCTAACGTATGTAGGGTTATGTACTGTATGCATTAACCCTAACGTATGTAGGGTTATGTATGCATTAACCCTAACTTATGTAGGGTTATGTATGCATTAACCCTAACTTATGTAGGGTTATGTATGCATTAACCCTAACGTATGTAGGGTTATGTATGCATTAACCCTAACGTATGTAGGGTTATGTATGCATTAACCCTAACGTATGTAGGATTATGTATGCATTAACCCTAACGTATGTAGGGTTATGTATGCATTAACCCTAACGTATGTAGGGTTATATGCATTAACCCTAACGTATGTAGGGTTATGTATGCATTACCCCTAACGTATGTAGGGTTATGTATGCATTAACCCTAACGTATGTAGGGTTATGTATGCATTAACCCTAACGTATGTAGGGTTATGTATGCATTAACCCTAACGTATGTAGGGTTATGTATGCATTAACCCTAACGTATGTAGGGTTATGTATGCATTAACCCTAACGTATGTAGGGTTATATGCATTAACCCTAACGTATGTAGGGTTATATGCATTAACCCTAACGTATGTAGGGTTATGTATGCATTAACCCTAACGTATGTAGGGTTATGTATGCATTAACCCTAACGTATGTAGGGTTATGTATGCATTAACCCTAACGTATGTAGGGTTATGTATGCATTAACCCTAACGTATTTAGGGTTATATGCATTAACCCTAACGTATGTAGGGTTATGTATGCATTAACCCTAACGTATGTAGGGTTATGTATGCATTAACCCTAACATATGTAGGGTTATGTATGCATTAACCCTAACGTATGTAGGGTTATGTACTGTATGCATTAACCCTAACGTATGTAGGGTTATGTATGCATTAACCCTAACTTATGTAGGGTTATGTATGCATTAACCCTAACTTATGTAGGGTTATGTATGCATTAACCCTAACGTATGTAGGGTTATGTATGCATTAACCCTAACGTATGTAGGGTTATGTATGCATTAACCCTAACGTATGTAGGATTATGTATGCATTAACCCTAACGTATGTAGGGTTATGTATGCATTAACCCTAACGTATGTAGGGTTATATGCATTAACCCTAACGTATGTAGGGTTATGTATGCATTAACCCTAACGTATGTAGGGTTATGTATGCATTAACCCTAACGTATGTAGGGTTATGTATGCATTAACCCTAACGTATGTAGGGTTATGTATGCATTAACCCTAACGTATGTAGGGTTATATGCATTAACCCTAACGTATGTAGGGTTATATGCATTAACCCTAACGTATTTAGGGTTATGTATGCATTAACCCTAACTTATGTAGGGTTATGTATGCATTAACCCTAACTTATGTAGGGTTATGTATGCATTAACCCTAACTTATGTAGGGTTATGTATGCATTAACCCTAACGTATGTAGGGTTATGTATGCATTAACCCTAACGTATGTAGGGTTATATGCATTAACCCTAATGTATGTCTTCCGCTCTTCTCTCCCGCAGTGATCGTGGTTCTTTTCACGGCGTTGAAACGCCAAAGGAAGCAGGAGCCTCTGATCATCTCCAAGGAGGACGTCCGGGACAACGTGGTGAGCTACGACGACGAGGGAGGAGGCGAGGAGGACACCCAGGTAGGGATGAAACCATTACCGGTTTAATGATAAACCGTGATACGATTCCTGATGGTCGGTATTACCGTTTCACATTTGAACTATCATTAAAACCCTGTTTGATCACAGCGCTGTGAAAAACATGCTAAATAGAGAGCCCTAGTCGATGTCACTTCCTGATTCAGCACGCGCACCAAGAGATTTTCATCCTCCTTTTTTTTTTTCTGTCCGAGTGAAATGTTCCTGATTCTAAATATAGCTGCATCGTTTGGTTTGACCCAGTAAAAGTATTTTTATGAGCATTTTATGAAATGTCTATGGGAAAATAAATGGAGGATGTCAGGATGATTCTCCTGGTACGCATGCTGAAGCTGGAAGTGACGTCGACTTTGGCTCTCTATACTGTCCGTCATCCACCAAAGTTAGCAACCGTCTCTCAGACGCAGGTGTGCAGCCTGCAGGTGTGCAGCCTTCAGGTGTGCAGCCTGCAGGTGTGCAGCCTGCAGGTGTGCAGCCTGCAGGTGTGCAGCCTTCAGGTGTCCAGCCTTCAGGTGTGCAGCCTGCAGGTGTGCAGCCTGCAGGTGTGCAGCCTGCAGGTGTGCAGCCTGCAGGTGTGCAGCCTGCGTCTGGGGTCAAAGTTTTCCTTATCATCGCTGTCGGGCGCAAACCTTGTATCTCCAAAAAACATTCCCATTTCAACATTAGGGCTGGCACGGATCACGGATAATCCGTGACAAGCACAAGTGAGCTTCCTCAACCCTTCTCCCCGCTGAAAAAGCACAGGAATGAGAGCAGCATGTTGCGGGCTGCACAAGATAACGAGAGCCACAACACACACACGCACACTTTTCACGAACACATTATCCCCGGACGGCCTTTAGGACACATAAGAACAAAACAAAACAAATGTGGGGCCACCGAGTAGCTTTCCAGACTCACCCGGTCTGTACCACCCGTGTCAAGTGACTGCAGTTAGCAAGTAACAGCCAGGAAGTTATGCATAGCAGCGCCACGCTGAAACAGGAAGTTGGGTTGTTCTGCCTTCAGAGTAAAAGCATAAATTGTGTCACTTATGAGAAAAAAATATTTTTGAGCTGTGCAGGGAAACAAATGGTTAGAGAAGTATAATAGTATTTAAAAATCAAATCTAAAATCAAATTTTGAGAGAAAAAATCTGAGATTTCTTTTTTTTGCTGATCCGAAAAATCTGTGATCCTTGGCTCAAAATCCGTCACGCGATCCGATCCATGGGTTTTCTGATCCGTGCCAGCCCTATTTAACATAGTGTAGTATAGTAATAACAGCAACATTAATAACCAGTAACATTTTAACATAGTGTAGTATAGTAATAACAACAACATGAATAACCAGTAACATATTTCGCTGGCCTAAAGTACCTGAAGCTTTCACAGAAAGTTTTCCGCGACAGCGACAATCTAGAACTTGAGTAAGTGTGTTAGTACTTTTTGACACATTGGAAAACTGGGTTAAGCTATCGCGTACGGTCCTCCAGTGGTTCAGGTCCTATCTCCAAGACAGGAAGTACTTTGTTTCCATTGGCAATTACACATCTGACCTAACTAGTATGACATGTGGATCCATTATGGGGCCTGTTCTATTCAACCTTTATATGCTCCCTTTAGGCCTAATTATGCATAAAAACAAAATAGCCTATCATAACTACACAGATGACACCCAGCTGTATATAACTCTTCCCTCAGGTGACTATGCCTCCATAGACTCACTGTGCCAGTGCATTCAAGTCAAGTCAAGTCAAGTCAAGTCAAGTCAAGTTTATTTATATAGCCCTAATTCACAAGCATGTCTCACAGAAAATATGACTAGCTAATTCTAGCTGACACAACAGTAGCAAATTACAGAATAAAGATAACATTTTAAACAATTGATAGAGAAATATAGAAAATATAGAAATGAGGATAGAGCAGAGGAGAGAGCAGGAGAAGGGAGAAGAGAAGGGGGAATGTGAGAGAGTGATGGGGTTGGGAGGGAATGGGAAATGTTGGAGGGTATAGGAGGTGGGGAAGGAGCAAGAGGAGAGAGCAGGAGAGGGGAAGGGGGGGAGCGGGGGGTGTGGGGGAGAAGAGAGCAGGGGGAGGGAGGAGGTGGGGAGAGAATGGGAAATGTGGGAGAGGAGAAAGCGTATGGAAGAGTATGGGAGTATAGAGGAGTATGGGAGACTATATGGAGAGAACAGGGAAAGGAGGGCTAGCTGACACAACATTAACAAATTACAGTAGTAATAATAACACATCGAATATGATAGAGAAATATAGACACACATCTTGCAAACGGACATATGTCGATTTCTTAGCAACCAAACTATGCTTAATTTAATTGGCTGCAAGCCTTTAGTAGTGAGTCCCTTTGGCAAATAAACACATGTTCACATATAGAGCTTATGGGTGCCTCGCTTTAGGGTAGAATGGGTGCCATGCTTTAAATAGTGGCGGAATAGTGGGAGGGGATAGAGTGGGTGCCATGCTTTGGAGTAGAATGTGTACTATGCTTTAGAGCATTGACCAAATACATTCGAATTTGCTATCTTCCCATGCCTTAAGGCAGGGATACTCAACTTGCTTTGCCCGGGGGCCACTTTCGTGAAATGATAGAAGGCCAGGGGCCAGTTAATAAACAATCAATATACATTTTTCTGTAGCGGATTGTAGGTGTCAGACGGAGTTTAGTCTGACAATGTTGTGCACACCGGATAGTTACCGTACTTAGGTTAAGTACATACATAAGTGCCTGGGTAGCGAGCAGACGGCGGTATTTGACAATTTAGCAGCTAAATCATAGATTATTGAAAGATATTCCATATTCCAGACTGAAATGCTATAACAGAAGTGTGAGTATTGGCCAGAATGACATGAACATTTGGACACTTATTCCGCGGGTATCTTGCATGTTGCGTTCAGCTGCACGGTAAAAAAAAAAAAAAAAAAAAAAAAATTGCAATTCCATCGCGGGCCACACAGGGGGCGCCCCGCGGGCCGCCAGTTGAGTATCACTGCCTTAAGGCACGTGCAAACTGGTGCGCAAGCGCTATTAGGGGATAGCGCCTGTCGGAAGATATAGCCCCATACCTCATACACATTTCATCCAATTTTGGTTCACAACATGTCTGGACTGTCTTGCACAAGAGCTATTGAGCAGTCTTTTGATATATAGGTGGGGCCTAATATATGCCTTTATATGCTCCCTCTAGGCCTAATTATGCAAAAAAACAAAATTGATTTATTCTATTATGCAAACCCAATGAGTCCTCTGTCAGTTTTTAGCTCTTTTTGTAACTGTTGCACCTGTCGCTTAATGCACTTTTTATACTCTTTCTTAAAGTTCTGTTGTGATACAAATGCCTATTTTATTCTCTTCTTTTATTCTTTTATTTTCTTGTTTCAACCATTTTATGTGAAGCACTTTGAATTGCCTCTGTGTATGAAACGTGCTCTACAAATAAACTTGACTTGACATTCTCAGCACATTTGAACAACACCGTGATAACACTGATAAGCGTGATCATCTTGGTCACTATAATGGTGATATGAAATGTTCCATTTCATCTCTACGCAGGCCTTTGACATCGGAGCGCTGCGGCACCCGGACGCCGTGGCCGCCGCCTTGGAGGAGTCGGCCAAGCAGCGGCGTGACATCGTCCCCACCGACACGCTGCTGTACCCGCCGCTGCGCCGGCCCAACGCCTCCGGCCTCATGGTGGCGCCGGTGGGCACGGCGTCGCGGGACAACGCGGACGTGCGTCAGTTCATCGACCAGAGAGTGCTGGAGAACGACTGTAACCCCACGGCGCCGCCGTACGACTCGCTGGCCACCTACGCCTACGAGGGCACGGGCTCGGTGGCCGAGTCGCTCAGCTCGCTAGGCTCCGCCTCCTCCGAGGGCGAGCAGGACTACCACTACCTGAGTGACTGGGGGCCCAGGTTCAGGAAGCTAGCCGACCTGTACGGGGCGGACGACAGCGACTTCTGCTAACAGAGACGCGCGCGCTAACGAGTACGCCGGTCCACATCCAATCCAGGCTCAGGAAACTTTCCGACCGATACGAGCTTTCTTAAGGACATTGAAAAAACAGTCACCTAGAGCAGCGGTTCTCAACAGGGGGTCGACCTGGAGGGGTTTCTGGGGGGGGGGGGGGGGGGGGGTTCCCGTCAAATTGATGATTTGGAAAACTTCAGCATATTTACATTTACGAAATTAAGAAAATAACGTATAAGAATGACTGTTTTGATCATAGTTCCTCTGTTATCTCTCTACCTACAATACAGATAGTTATGGAATTCTGGACAAAATCATATCCGACACTAAAGTGGACTAGCTAAGGGGTCCTTGATATGAAAACGGTTGAGAATCACTGACCTAGAGAGACGTTTGCTCGCGCAAAACGTACAAACACATCCACACACTCAGTTCAAACACACACACACACACACACACACACACACACACACTCAGTTCAAACACACACACACACACACACACACACACACACACACACACACACACACACACACACACACGGTGATCTGCCAAACGTCCTGGCAGATGTGATTTCTCTCGAACAGGATTTGCAGGACCCAAACACTGGCCTTTCAAGGACATCTTCTGGATGCTGTAGCGGCTGTTGGAGTTGACTGGTTTTGGACCGCCTTCACTACACACACACACACACACACACACACACACACCGCCTTCACTACACACACAAAAACACACACACACACACACACACACACACACACACCGCCTTCACTACACACAGATCTTCACACGGAGAGCTTAGCAGTCCACCAGCCTAGCGCAAATCATTTCCAGACTGGGCCAAGAACAAACAGATACATAGTCCTGTGAGAGCACCACTAGCTATTATTGGAATGGGAACTTGTGGATGTAGGTAGCCAAATTGACCAACCCAAAGATCTTCAGGTCCGCCCCTGCAAACATCACAGTGACCTGGAGGGGGAATTCTGCAAATGTGGGAGTTTTTTTTTAATCAGAATTGGACTATTCCTACTTCCAGGCTCTCCCGAGTTACCAAATACCGGATCCCATTTTGCAGAGTATTTCCTGTTGCTTTACATGACTGAATGAAACGAATCATCAACAAACCACTGCAGACGTATTTGAGGATTGTTTTTTGTTTTCTTGTTGTTGTTGTTTTTTTACTAAGTGCCCTTCTGCCGCCCTCCGAGTCGAACCGCGGACCTGGAAGTCTGTTGACTAGCTGAGACTGGACCTGCAAGTCTGTTGACTAGCTGAGACTGGAGGGGGCTGATGACTCTTTTATATGATTGCTTATGTCGTTTTGCTCTTTCTTGTGTGAAACCAACGACCATTCCAGAGGAGCCGTTCTCAAGGAGTCCTCACTTTAATTTGGACGCGGAGCAGAAGAGCAAAATGTGTTTTGACAAAATGCATCCGTTTCTTTCGTTTTTCGTACATTCTCAGTTTGTGGTCTACTGTATCTCTGTGCTGCACTGGAAAAGAAAAAAATGTGTACGTTCACACAACATCCTTTCTACCTTGTCAGCTTCTCAATAACTGTATATGTGCCAGAACTTTGCTTGAACTTGGTTATGCGAGAAGGAGACGTTTTAGAATAATCGCTTCATTTGACCGGAGTCTCTCGTTCTACAGCAAACTACAATTTCAAAGATACACACAGCTGTTGAGTGATGCTACGCAACGTATCTTCATTCAGAATTTGCTTTATCGTTGACATAAAGGACGGGGGGAAAGCCCTGCTTTCACAACCAGCATTGCATCTTGAATGCCTTTAACACAGATAACTTCAAGGTGCGATTGAATGCTATTTTAGCTGTTTAAAACGTGTCCCGTGGGTCTTTAAAACAAGCTTATGAATTCTGTTGAGAGGGAGAGCAGAAAAAAGACAAACTCAGATCCAGGCTGCTGTGGCATTTGTCTGAGACTTCCATGGTGTTCATACAGCATGCCCACGTCCTTTATCATCAAAAGAGACAAGGGAATCCTGTTTTACACTAGATGGGACGTTTAACCAAATTTTCAACTTGATCTATATTCAGTTTTCTACGTCACTTGCTCATATCTGACACATGATTGAGACATACCTGTAAGCAGTGAGACAAAAGTTGGCTTTCTCCCAAACATTGTTGCATCCTAAACTTGAAAGAGCTGTTGCAAGGAAGGCAATATGTAAGCTACTTCATTTACTGGTTTGTTTATTTGCTTGGTTTAATTCAGCCCATTTCTGTCTACACGTGAGACAAGGAGTTGATTGTTTTCTAAAATGTTAATTGACCAATAGTGGAAGGCAGCACATTCCTCATTTGAGTTTGATGTCGCACCAATTAGTCAAGCAAAAGATGGGAATTACAACAGTCAACCTCAAATGCTACGTGATTAAAAAGGTTAGAACGGTTCCGAATTCGATTTACGACTATGAAGTCTATGAGGTCTGGATCATTTAATGATTCCGACATTTTGTTATGACATTCTGATTTGATATCAGAAGTTTGTACGATGTTTTTTTTGGGTAATTACGATAAAAAGCAGCGGCTTGCTCCAGTCGTGTTTTGTGACAGTGGTCTGCTCTGAAAGCTTATGACAGAAAAAATGTCCATGTATTTTACTTTGCATTTGTTTATATATAGTAAGTAATTCTTTTTGTACCAAATATTTATAGGACACAATATACATGGGGGGGGGG
>NC_139635.1:16144016-16166516 GCF_964638095.1 Poromitra crassiceps
AACACAGGATCGCCTCAAGGCTGCGTATTGAGCGCCTTCATTCTGCTAACATCATATGACCTGTCTGCCAGATTTGACAACAACCACATCATAACGTTTGCCGATGACACCACAGTCATGGGCATCATCAGCAACGAGAATGAGTCAGGCTACAGAAGGGAGGTGGAGCAAAAACAAAAATCACATTCTCGCCCTCGACACCGACAAAACCAAAGAGATGATCATCAACCCCGACCGTCGTTCTCCATTAACCATCAGTGGCTCTGCTGTAGAGTGGGGTAAAAATAACACCAAGTTCCTGGGTACATCTGACTGATGATGTGACCTCAAACCCAACGCATCATCAAGAAGGCCCACCAGCACCTCCACCTCCTCCGCAGACTGAAGAGAGAGGGCTACCAGCACCTCCACCTCCTCCGCAGACTGAAGAGAGCAGACCTCCCCACCCCAGCCATCGCCATCTTCTACAGGGGCACCATCGGAAGCATAGCCTACTATCCTAATGCGTCACTTCCTGGTTCAGCAAATGCAGAGCGGAGCAAAGACAGAGTGAACAGGATAGTGAGAACTAGGGGTGATCCAAAAAATCGATTCTGAAAGGATCGCGATTCTTAATACCACGATTCCTGGATCGATTCCAAACTCCCAAGAATCGATTCTTAAAATTGTAAAAAAAAAAAAAAAAAAAAAAAAAAAATGTTTTACAGTGCACCTGAATGCAACATGCAAGATACCGGCTGAATAAGTGTCCAAATGTTCATGTCATTTGTGTACTGTACTGCCACGGTGCCACCACCTCTTGCACTTAAGAAATCCTTCTCAAAGTCTACAGATCCCCCCCAGCCTATAAATCCATCTTATCTGAAGAACATAAGGGGGTAATTCCCCCCTATAGTTTGCAAAATGAATTTAGGCCCTGACTGTAATACAGAAGTTGAATTTGAAGTTCAGCATTAATACATTTGTTATTTTTTGTCTTATATTTACTTTTGTGTGTTATTGCAATATAAAACTACATAATTGAGAATCGATTCTAGATTCTGGAATCGAGAATCGTTGGAATCGAGAATCGTTGGAATCGATAATCGTTGGAATCGAGAATCGTTGGAATCGAGAATCGTTGGAATCGAGAATCGATTCTGGAATCGGATCGTGACCCCAGGAATCGGAATCGGATCGGATCGTGGCTTAGCCGGATCGGAGCACCCCTAGTGAGAACTGCAGAAAAGTTCATGGGTGCATCGCTGCCAACCCTGCTGGACACTAGCAAGCAACGCTGCATCCGGTACAGGAGCATCCGGCTCAAGGACCACAAGGTTCCTAAACAGTCCCCCCCCTCCCCCAGGCAGTCAGAACTGTTGCTTTGAATTGTTGATGCAACCGCACTTTAGGCCTAATGGGCCCTATTCTCCCACAGGCCTTCGGCACTAAAACGGGCCTTAACCGCAAAAAAACGTGCCTTGCGCCTGTTTTGGGACGATATCAATATGGCTTTACGCTGCCAAATGCGCTTTAGGCCGAATGGGCGTGGCGCAGTCCCAGAATGGGCCAAAGTGGGCGTGTCGGCCTTAAATCTCGGCGTACTGATATCTTGGCACCTGCCTTAAATTTAGCGCTTTGCGCCTTTGAAAACCAGGCCTATTCACTGCGCCAGTGCACTTGTGCCTCTCCCCTGTCACCCTTCTCTGTCTCTCTCTGAAACCAGGCCTATTCAGTGCGCCAGTGCTCTTCTGCCTCTGAGTCACCCTTCTCTCTCTCTCTCTGACTCCCTCGCTCAAACAGACACAACACATAGCAGCACCCAGCTTCCCATAGGAAATAGCAGTTGTAAGTTTACTGCCTGTGAATGTCCACTCCCAGCATGCAATTGGGTCCTCCATTTCGCTACTAAATAGAGCCGAAATAGATATAAAAGGTAGATCTAAAATAATGTGTAATGGTAAGACAACCTGCAATTGTCGAACATTTCAATATTGGACCAAATAAAACATGAAATGAAACACCACCCTATGTGAAACATATATGTCCTCTTGAGCCTATATATACCCTGTGTGGATTTAACGTGATTTAGGTAAGTGACAGCGGAACGCGCTTCGGAAGCTTCTACTGTCATCTGCTATACTGTGATGTGCGCTCCAATAACTTCGCCCTACTCCACATTTAGTTTTACAATAAAAACACATTTATGCAATGACTTTACATAATGTAGGGTATATTTATGTGCATCATTCTACCTGCAGCAGGGGAGAGAAAACGATATCTTTCTGGACAAACTTTCACCAATCTAATAGGCTATATTTTTCTAGCTGATGCGTTTAGTACATTATTTTCACTTTGATCTTGCTATAGTGTAGCGTATTTACATGCTTGTGTAGCGGGGTTCACTCTGCGTTGTGTATAGTAATGAAGACACCACGACGACTGGATAGAGGTATATATCTGTATTGAGCAATAATGAAACATGGATCAGGATGCAGCTTTCAGCAGGTCTGCATATTATGCTCAACAGCACCGTCTCTCTCAAAGTCCAATGCAGATTCCATTTTGGGCAACCTCACACAGTGAGTGTGACACCCACATTGTTACAAGACACCATTGTGCTTTTTCAGTCAAATAAATTATACAAAAACCATAGAAAATAAGATACAGAAAAGTGTGCAATGTTCCTTTAAATAAATAAAAATAAATAAAAACAAACACCCAACATACCTGTATTGAGCAATAATGAAACATGGATCAGGATGCAGCTTTCAGCAGGTCTGCATATTATGCTCAACAGCACCTGTTAATCACCAGCAATACTATTCTCAATACATGACAGTGGTGGAAATCTTGTAAACTGTGCATCACTATAAAGACTAAGCAACGACAGGAAGGCTACAACAGTTCCTTTCATGTTTTCTAGAACTTTGATGCACAAGAATGAACAACAAGACATGGAAATTGCAGCACAAATCATGAACTAATTACTGGCATTAACAATACCATCGATGGTAAGTAAAAAAGACTATATATATTGTAATTAACTAAAACAGTGACAAGACATAGGAATGCATACCGTCTCTCTCAAAGTCCAATGCAGATTGAGCGCAAATTGGCGGGTTGCGGAAGATCTGCACGCTATGGACTAGTCCATCTCGACCAACTCTTCCTTACATTCACTACTCAAGTGCTAAACGTGATGCACAAACTTGATCTACTTTGTAATGACTTCCGAAATATACATCTCGCCATCAACTGACGCAGTGTCCCGTAAATAATTAATATACAACCAGGAAGTCACCCATACAAATAAACAGAATGGTTTGGTCACTTTACCCTTTCACAATAAGAGTCTCCTGTATGCTTAACAGTGCAAATGAAAATAAAAGTCCAATCTAGCGTGACAACATCACACTGCTACATTCACCCCCACTGTTTTACGCTAGATCGTGAACAGGGCTCACGTCAGTACCCTTAACAAAACAGAAAAACAAACAAACAAACAAAAAACAAAAAAATCACATTGAATGACCATCCCTACAGTGTCACCTGTAACCAGGTGTACTCCCTCCATTCTAAACCACAAGAGGTCGATCAGCTGAAAAGCTATCCCGTAAAGGATCAGGGAAGACAAGGGGTAGCTAATCCCTCACCTAACCACAGAAAAACATGCCATGTACATAATTATACTCATGAAGTACACCCAAAGTTACCTAGCTATGCCTAATGCAATAGACAGCGATGACCACGCAGGTCTGCAACTCCCAATATGACTCGAAGGAAGTTAGACTACACAAAAACAAACAAAAACAAAAGCGAAAGGGGAGAAAAAAAAATTTGGCCTAAAGATCCCACGCTAAGATGACAGTAAAGTCTTGACCCTTTGCGTGGACATTGTCTGAATAAACCTGTTAACTGGCCTGACCAACCTACCCAGCCTGGTACGAAACCCCTCCCCTCGAGCATCACCAGCTTGACTCGGCAGGTCGATGACAGTGACCGGCTCAGGCTCAGTCACATGTAACGCTAAAGGTGCATCACTTAAGTCCTTCTCCGGGACAGTCACCCCTACACTGAGAGATCCTACAGTGGTTGTGTCTGACGACTGATCACTATCTTGATACACAATCACTGAGGACGAATCATCCGATCCGACCTCTATGTCCAGTCCGTCCAGTCCACATGCATGTTCCCCACTAGCAAGTGTGTCAGGTATGATCCTGTGATCGTCAAAGTCCCGTCTCTGGTCACTTTCCCCATTTCCCACATGCTCCCCTGCTGGTTCTGACATCTCTGCCCCGTCCACGTTGTTGTCTGTATCACCTGCACAGGAATTGGAAAGGTGAGCGACCCATCGTGCAGTTCTAACCTCACTCCACTCATCCTGATCTGATTCCTCTGTCATCTCTTGACTCGGAATAGTGCCGGTGGAGGGCGCCTCAGTCTCGAGCTCACCCCATGATGGCAGGGGCAGAAAGTTGACAGGCATAATTAGATTTCGATGAACAGTCTTAATTCTGCTCGTTACGGGGTGACGGATACCATATACATTCAGTGCATCATTTTTACTAACCACAATGTATACAGCTTCCTCCCAGCGATCAGCTAGCTTTTTCTTCCCACGCTCCCCCTTGTTTGCTAGTAAGACCCTATCTCCCTTCTCCACTGAATGTCCCTTTAGCTGACGGTTGTATACCTCAGCTTGCCTGGACTGTTGCTTCTCAGTGTGTTTTTGAGCCAGTGTCACCGCTTCTCTCAGATCTTTCTTCAGAGACTGGACATATTTGTCCATATCCACTGTATCTCCATCTAAGAGGACGCTTTCAAACATGACATCAACAGGCAGCCTTGGAGTGCGTCCAAACATCAAGAAGAAGGGTGGAAGTCCGGTGGTCTCATGGACCGTGCAGTTATAAGCGAATGTCAGTGTGTTTAACATCTGGGGCCATTTCACTTTAGACCGAGGTGGCAGGGAGCGAATCAGACTACCCAAAGTGCGATTGAATCGCTCTGCCTGTCCATTTCCCATAGGGTGATATGGCGTGGTATGGGATTTATCAACTCCCGCCATCTGAAGCAGTTCTGCAATGAGTGAGCTCTCGAAGTTAGCCCCTCTGTCAGAATGAATGCATGCTGGGAAGCCATAGATGGAGAAGAATTTATTCCACAGCACACGGGCCACTGTCTTGGCAGACTGATTTGGACATGGGTAAGCGCATGCAAGCTTCGTAAAATGATCTGTCACTACCAACACATCAATGGACTTGTTGTTGGCGTCCTCGGCTGACCAGAAATCAATGCAGACTAATTCAAGCGGTGCAGTGGTGACTATAGATACAAGCGGAGCTCTAGCTTCAGGCTCAGGTGATTTGCTCAGTACACATCTCTTACAGTGGCTCACATACTCCTTAACGTCATGTTCCATAGAATCCCAGTAGAAGCGCTGCCTGGTCAGCCACAGCGTGCGCTGCTGACCTTGATGGCCGGCATCATCATGAACCCCCTTCAGCACTTGGCCTCTCAGAGCAGTAGGCACAATGTACTGGAATGTCTTCTTCTTGCTCACGGAGTGTTTTGAAACGCGGTACAACAGTCCTAAACGAGTAGCGAGCTTTCCCCATTGTCTAAGCGTGCGGTTGGTTTCTTTTGACTCATGAACTCTCTCTCTTCTAGATGGGCGGCGGCCTCTGTCTACAAAGAATTTGACTCTACTGACAACAGGGTCCTGACATTGCTTATCATATAACTCTTCGTGAGTAAAGGCTGGCAATGGGCTCTGTCCTGTTGACATTAACTGCTCCATCTGCTGTAAATGGGAGACTGCTCTCATTACTGCACCATCTTCCCAGCAGCGGTGAGTGTGGAGCACAGCTGACACTTCCTCGCGGGTTACCCACCCACTGTCGCTTGCTACATCCCCACAAACCCTAACTGAGCTCTGGATGAACGACGCTAGACCTCTTCCCTCGGGCTCTTCACAGCTAAGACGGAACATGTTCTGAACATCATCCACCTGCAGACCCCTAGCTTCCTCCAGTAGGACATCATATGGTGTTCTGGTCAGTCTATGCATCACTCTACGACTAACGAAAGGCTCCCTGCTCAACGCGTCTGCTACTGTATTCTTGGGCCCAGGTATGTACTGAATGTCAAAATCAAAAGGCGCTAATTTAGCCACCCATCTCTGTTCGCATGCGTCGAGTTTTGGCTTTGTCAGGATGTACTTAAGCGGGTTATTGTCTGTCCACACTGTAAACCTATGTCCCCGCAGCCAGTGACTGAACTTGTCATGAATAGCCCACTTCATGGCGAGAAACTCGAGCCTATGAGCTGGATATTTAGACTGTGCATGATTCAGAGATTTACTCGCAAAAGCGATGGGCCTAGCTGCTACATGACCCTCCTGCACTTGTGAAAGTACCGCCCCAAGCCCACTAGAAGATGCATCAACGGAGAGTAAGAAAGGCTTCGAAAAATCGGGGTGAGCTAACAGGGCTTGCTCCATCAATGCCACTTTTAAGGCTTTAAACGCCTCCCTACACTCAGTCGTCCAATCGGCCGCAATGAGTTTACGAGGCGGAGCGGATCGCTTCTTTCCCTTCCCTCTCCGTGGCTTCTTCCCACCAGTTGTCAGTTGAAACAGCGGCTTTGCTACAATGGAGCAGTTCTCAATGTAATGCTGATAATACACTACCATGCCTAAGAATGAGTGGATTTTCGTAGCAGATGGAGTGACCCCATCTGGCTCCATAATGTCGCTCTCAGTCACACCGACGATGGCCTGCACCTTAGCTGGATCTGTTGATATCCCTTCCTGAGAGACAATGTGCCCCAAAAACTTAACTGACTTTCTCAAGAAGTGACACTTTGATGGAGACAGCTTCAAGTTGTGCCCTCTTAGACGTTGGAACACCATCTCAAGTCGCTGTAAGCTCTCTGCCTCAGATCTACCAAAAACGAGTAAATCATCTAAATAACAGAGAAGAGACTGGAAATTCTGATCTCCGAAGATCGAGAGCATCATCCTCATGAAGGTAGCCGGGCTGTTACAAAGTCCCTGAGGCATGCGGTTATACTCATGTAAACCAAGCGGAGAGGAGAAAGCTGTATATTTCCTATCATCCTCATGTAGAGGGACGTTGTAATATCCAGATGTTAAGTCCATGGTGCTGAAAAAGGCATTGCCTCCCAGCGCGGCAAGAACATCGGCCTGATGAGGCAAGGGATGTGCATCTTTGACTGTGCGAGCGTTAAGCCACCTGAAATCTGTGCACAATCTCAGGTCACCATTCTTTTTCCAGCAGAGGACAAGTGGGGACGCATACTCGCTACTAGACTTCCTGATAATCTCCCTCACTTCCATCTCATCTAGGGTCTCCCTCAGCTTTTGATAATGAGCGGGAGAGAGCCTTCGATAAGGCAGTCGAAAGGGCCGGTCATCAGACAGCCGGATGCGATGACAGAAGCTGCTGGCTTCACCACAGTCCATGTGATGTCTAGAGAACACATCCTCATACTCCTCGATCAAGTCAGTCATTTTCTCTTTCCAGAGCGGCGACACCTCACAGTCATCTACAGATAGGTTCTGGAGCCCCAGACCAGTCAGTCTTTCGTTCTTGCTCGTCGTACAGTCACCCCCAAAGCTCTTAGCTGTTAAACTGCCATGAGAGCTGCCACTGCTCACTTTACTCACATTCTGAGTGATTGTCTTTTCTGTGTCATTGTCAAAGTCTTCCAGAGCAATGCATGGGTAGACGTCAGCCACTTTGGCATTCCTTCTCAAGGTGATGACAGATGTAGTCGGATTGATAATCTTAACTGGAAGCCACCCGTCCCCCCACAGAGGTGTAGCTACCCTGCCTACTAGTATGTTACGGTGCACACAGCGAGACGTGCTTGGCTCTACGATAACAGTACTGCCCATAGAGAGTTTAGTCTTGGGTGGGAGACGGCCCCACACTACATGCTCACTCATAGGTTCAAGGGTTACAGCTTGTTTTAGCTTTACCGTTCCCACTTTGTCAGGGATCTCCTCCCCCCTCCATCTCTCAAGGTTGGCCAGGAACCCAATAAACTGGCTATTCTCGTCTGGACGTGATGACTCGGGTTTCGCCAGTATCTGCCAGTAGGCCTTGTCGGATTTGAACTGTTTGATGAGAGGCTTCATCACATTTGTGCCTACAATCAGCTCATCTACCTGACCTTCAACTATCAGGACTGGCACAAGGTAATCAAACCCAAATAACTTAAGTTTCAGCTCACACATCCCAACTGGACTAGTCTGTTTCCCACCACACCCCACAAGGATAATATCAGCAGAGGACATCAAGTCACCAGCTACTACTCCCGCCTCCCTCAGCCGAGGAACAATATCTGCACGCAGAGAAGTAGCCATGGACCCACTATCCAACATCCCCTGTAGCTCAACCTTATCCCCTGCTACCACGGTGGTAAAAAAAAGACTGTCACTCTTGGATGTTCTTGTTACACTTTGAAAAATCACTGTTTTGTCTTTGGGTGTTGCTTCACAAACCGACGTGTACACAGACTGACTATCATCATCACAATTGGAGGGGAAATTACACAGGCCTACACTGCCCTCCTCTGAATGGAGGCCTTCTAGTTTCCCTGAGACGGACCGGCTTGGCTCTGACCCGGAAACTGTGTCGGAGCGGTCTGTCCACAGTTTATACTGAGGTGCCCTGGGGAGAAGCATGTGAAGCACAGTTTGTTCATCCTACAGTGCACTCTAGTGTTGTGCTCCTTACTACCACAGACCTGACACTCATAAGTTTGTTTGTGAGGGTATTTACGGTACCCCTTGTGCACAGACTGAGTGTTGCTGGCTAATGCCATTTCTAACAGACTCAAGACTTTACCCATCGTGCTGCTCTCGGACCCTGAAGACAGCTGTTCTGGTTCAGAGGTACATACGAAGGTAGACGTATTTGGCTTATCGTCGGGATCAGCCCTCCCCTGTGGTGACTGTCCAATCGCAGCAGCAGTGTGCTGCGACACCCTGCCCCGACTAACCTTATGTTCCTTTAAATATTCATCCAAGCGATCCTGCACTTCATGTGCTGTCCACTCACGAGAGGGCTTACTTTTGAACACTAGGGCCAGCTCCTTATCAGGGCAGTTGCGGATGAACATGAGAACTAGGTGTAGACTTAGGTCAGTCTTAGGCTCTCCCTTACTAGTAAGACACTGCTCCGTGATCTCTGCAGCTTTGTTAAGCCTAATCCAATAATCAAGGGGCCCCTCATTTGCATATGGTGTGACAGCATAAAAATCCGCTAACGGCAGGTCTGACTGAACAGTATCCCCAAAATGCTGCCTCAGAATGCTAAAAATAACATTCACATCGCTAACAGTTGAGTTGCTGCGTATCCAAACCTTGGTTACATCTCTTGCCCTCCCCATCAGTTTGTTCATAACTTCCTCCACTTGTTCAGACCCCCTACATGTTTTTTTCTTGAGGTATGTCCTCATCAGCTCCTCCCACTCAAATACAGAACACTTATCTGAACTGTCACCTCGAAAGTAAGGAGGGGCATTTACCTCAGAACGTAGTACAAGATTGATCTTGGAAGCATCAATCACAGTAGTACCACATTGGTCAAAATGAGAAACATGTGGAGCTTGATCAGGGGCAATTACAGGTGAAGGCACTGGAGCTGTGTTTTGCATCAAACTCATCCTAATGGATTCTCCTATCTCAGTACCAATGGCCTTGACCAGGTCGGCCAACTGACTGGAGGATGTGTCAATACCAGTATTGCTAATACTAACGGGTGGGGGAACAGCAGGGGACCTACCAGGGGTGAAAATCAAAGGTGGGGCATCAAATCCAGGGGAACCAACCAACCCACTCCTCCCTCTGCCAGAACGTTCAGGGCTTGAGAACACATGATTCCCTGGAGTAGACTGTGCAATTGGCGTATACATTAGAACACCTCTGCCCCTCCCAGCACTCATACTCCCAGTATTAGGTCCAGAGACCCCCCCGGCATAGAAAGTCTCCATAAAAGCAATACTTGACACTCAGAAAATAAAAATATATAATCAGTAAACAAAATCCCCAATAAAACTTCAACACCGATAGAGGTGTACTCTTCAAAGGATCCGAGTTCCCCAGAACCCCCTCGGCACAGCAGGAGAAGAACGGCGTGGCTCAGCAACAGCGGTGGTCGGCTTCTGCTAACCAGTCGACGGGTCACGGCACCAGTTTTGTAGCGGGGTTCACTCTGCGTTGTGTATAGTAATGAAGACACCACGACGACTGGATAGAGGTATATATCTGTATTGAGCAATAATGAAACATGGATCAGGATGCAGCTTTCAGCAGGTCTGCATATTATGCTCAACAGCACCGTCTCTCTCAAAGTCCAATGCAGATTCCATTTTGGGCAACCTCACACAGTGAGTGTGACACCCACATTGTTACAAGACACCATTGTGCTTTTTCAGTCAAATAAATTATACAAAAACCATAGAAAATAAGATACAGAAAAGTGTGCAATGTTCCTTTAAATAAATAAAAATAAATAAAAACAAACACCCAACATACCTGTATTGAGCAATAATGAAACATGGATCAGGATGCAGCTTTCAGCAGGTCTGCATATTATGCTCAACAGCACCTGTTAATCACCAGCAATACTATTCTCAATACATGACAGTGGTGGAAATCTTGTAAACTGTGCATCACTATAAAGACTAAGCAACGACAGGAAGGCTACAACAGTTCCTTTCATGTTTTCTAGAACTTTGATGCACAAGAATGAACAACAAGACATGGAAATTGCAGCACAAATCATGAACTAATTACTGGCATTAACAATACCATCGATGGTAAGTAAAAAAGACTATATATATTGTAATTAACTAAAACAGTGACAAGACATAGGAATGCATACCGTCTCTCTCAAAGTCCAATGCAGATTGAGCGCAAATTGGCGGGTTGCGGAAGATCTGCACGCTATGGACTAGTCCATCTCGACCAACTCTTCCTTACATTCACTACTCAAGTGCTAAACGTGATGCACAAACTTGATCTACTTTGTAATGACTTCCGAAATATACATCTCGCCATCAACTGACGCAGTGTCCCGTAAATAATTAATATACAACCAGGAAGTCACCCATACAAATAAACAGAATGGTTTGGTCACTTTACCCTTTCACAATAAGAGTCTCCTGTATGCTTAACAGTGCAAATGAAAATAAAAGTCCAATCTAGCGTGACAACATCACACTGCTACACTTGCAGTATTGAAACTGCAGTTAGATTGGTTTGAGAAGCATAATAATATGGAATAATAGCCTATAATGCAGACAGACAGGCTGGATGAAGGGAGGGGGGGGGGGGGGCAGAGCGTTTGGCTTTCGTCTGGTTTTGCGGGATCACTGGAATTGGAGCTAAAAAGGCAAGCGTGCGATTCGTTTATTGCACTTATCCAATGAGCATGACGGTGCATAATTTTACGCCTAAAAGGCGTGGTTGTAATGCTTTGGGCTGCATCTAGCGCCAGCACGACGATATCAAGTGCGCCTTTCCACGCCCACTGCTTTGATCTGCGCCTGCCGCTCGGCCTAGAAACTGCGCCGATGCAACGATAGGGGCCAATATCTGTATTGGCCATTTTACTGGCACTTTAGGCCGACAGACGCTATTGGCCATTACCATTTGAATTGGCTTTAACTCTTTATTCGTTTTATTTACTATATTTATTGACTATTATTATGCTGTCATCGCCTCAGACTTCGGTCCTTAACCACTTTTCAAGAGTTGTGCACAAGACGTACAGTATCTATGTCTGGCTACTAACAGCCCATTCTCCAACAGACCTTCATGATGGAGTGAGCTGTGATTGACAGGATATTGTGACTGCAAAGTCCCTATTGGAACACATTGAATGAATACATTAGGAAACATGCAATAATACATAACAATAAACAATAACCAAACACATTCCAGGTTTGAAGCAGAGGGCGCAGGAGGAGGGCAGAAAAACTGTAGGAGTCCAAAACCCACACAGGCAGCAAGACGGAGGCAGACAGACAGATTAACCATGAGATGAGATGGGAGATGGCTGGCAAAGGGAGGGACAGCAAGCAGATCACATCCTTATAATCTTAATGTTTAATCTTAATGTTTAATCAGATGCCTTCTAATTAATTAAAATAGTTGAATAAGATTCCCCACCGATTAAAGGATTAACGTCTGCTCTGATTATTATGCAAAACCTACCAGCACTACTAGATTTTTCTATTAAATCTCTACTCTGCACCTTTGTCTTAATAGGGGGCATGGTTAAAGATGCTCATTAATTGCTGAGGAAAGTCATTTTGTGCATTTTAAACATAACGTACCAAATATTAGCTGTTTTTAGCTTGTTTTTATCTTGTCTTTTATCTACTGTAAAGCACCTTGAGATTTGTTTTACATTTTAAAGTGTGCTATATAAATTAAAGCCATTATTATTATTATTATTATTATTATATTTCAATTCCAAGTTCAAACCAAGAGGTGTATTGAAGCTTCTCGCATTTCCAAATTCAATATTGAACTACAGGAACCTTCATTTTCATTATGAGAAATGTGTGATTTTAAAAGGTAACCTGGTTCATGTAACCAGCAATTTATCAGATTAGCAGGTTTGATTCCCTTTATGATCCGCTTGGGGTGTTTTATTACATTTGACTTTTTTTTATTATGTTTTTCCCCGTATGTTTTTTGACTGTTGAAAAGTGGGAGTGTCTGAGACGAGGTGATATGAGGCGAGGCGAGTGCCCTGCCTAGTGCCTTCATGTACGTCGGAGCAGAGGGAGAGTGGAGACAGCAGTTCACAAAATCATTTATTTTAACGGACAAATCTGAAACCTACTGGTCACCTTTCAATAACAGTCTATGTTACAAACGCAATATAATGTAAATACTGGCTGGCTCACTGCACACAGCCCAGCCCAGAGCAGAGGCCCGGGTGGTTGCCTCCCTCCGGGCGGACAGCCTCCTCCTCCTCGAGGCAGAGAGCTGGTTGCTGGTCTTGAAGCGGGCCAAGTTGACGAGCCAGTTACGTGTCCTTTGCATCTACATTAACTGAAGACATTACGCTTCGTTTTATTTTGTATGTTACATTGGCTAAATGGAGTTTAAACGAAGGTTCAGACAGGATGATCTTGATCCTCCTCGGTTCCCCAGTCACTGTCCTGCTTGCTCACCTATTAACCTGTCAGCTTCCTGGTGATATTTCAATAATCAGTGGTTGCCTCCTAGTTTCCCATAAGCCAATAGCATAGCGGCGCATCACCTCATACACCTTTGCTCACCTGCACTGCTAGCCTATCACATTGTGGCACTCCCCTTAGGCAGCCTATCACATGGCTGCTGTGTGCATAAACATGCCTTTTTGTGTCTCTTCAGTCTCTCTCTAACCCTGCTGGCTGGCGCACACCCACTACCTCCCCGTCTCCGCCAAGTTTCCTTGATCCATGTCATCAAGAGAGGTTTCACCATCACCAGTATCTAGACTCCACAGGGGGGTATAAATGGCTGTGCGGTTTCGAGCTGACCCAGCTCGATCTCGATATCTCCCTGTGGTGTCAAGCTCCAAAGACTAACTAACTTTTCTCATCATAATATTCTGTAAATAATCATTCATCATTATAATAAAATCATTGTTTATTCATCAAGTCTCCTGATTGAAGTATATAAACATTTACGGGCTAACAAAGTCTGCCCATGTCTGCCCATAACAATATTGCGTCGGAGGTGGGTAGGACTACAGGTTTATTGTGATTGATAACGTGTCGCGTGCAGCCCGCACCACTGTCATGCTAACCTAGCTAGCGAAGGTGCCAACGCTAGCGTCAATGTTAGCGCTACTAAAGTTGTCAGAGGTGTCACCACCGACATAATGTTGTTAGCCAAGATTTGGATGCCATGGTATTCCCAAATATTGCGTAGTTTCCAATACCGAGCCCTTATTCACATACCAGTGCCTAAGTCTAAACTCAAACACAGCCTTCTTCGACTGTGTCATTTCGGGTTCAACTGCTCCACAGCGCCAGATGTATCGGTTCGGTGCTCAGTGGTGCGAGGGTGTACTGCAGTTTACAATTTAGACCATCGGCTGCGCTTCCTTGAATATCGTGGATATAAGACTCGATCCAGTTGCTGTAGCCCTTTTTTTTTTAATCCTGTGCACATTCATCTGCCCATTTATGGATGTGATCAAACGAAATTGGTGTGACAGAACTCAAACGTTTGGTCCACTGCTCCATGTTCACACATGCTTATCAATGGGTTTAGATGAGAGCCTCTCTGGCTTTCCCAACCAGCTGGTGAACTCATTCCAAGATGGCCGCGCTGTGAATAAGGTCTATTCCGCCTTCCCTCCCGCAGACACAGCCACTCATGCCTGTATTATGGACACCCGACCAAGCCGGAGGTAACCCGGTAAACCTGCGACCCTCGTGTTGGGCAGGGAATCTACCGCGAACACTAACCCGGACGCCTGAGTCGCCTTTTGTTTCTAACAATCAGCTTATCCCAACTCCTTAGTGCTGGCTAATTGAAAGGCTGGATCCCAGTGGAACAAAGAGAGAGAGAGAGAGAGAGAGAGAGAGAGAGAGAGAGAGAGAGAGAGAGAGAGAGACTGAGACAGAAAGAGAGAGAGGCTGAGAGAGAGATGCTCAGAGAGAGAGGCAGAGAGAGAGAGAGAGAGAGGCTGAGACAGAAAGAGAGAGAGAGGCTGAGAGAGACTGAGACAGAGAGAGAGGCTGAGAGAGAGAGAGAGAGGCTGAGACAGAGAGAGAGAGAGAGGCTGAGAGAGACTGAGACAGAAAGAGAGAGAGGCTGAGAGAGAGATGCTCAGAGAGAGAGGCAGAGAGAGAGAGAGAGAGGCTGAGACAGAAAGAGAGAGAGAGGCTGAGAGAGACTGAGACAGAGAGAGAGAGGCTGAGAGAGAGAGAGAGAGAGGCTGAGACAGAGAGAGAGAGAGAGGCTGAGAGAGACTGAGAAAGAGAGAGAGGCAGAGAGAGAGAGAGAGAGGCAGAGAGAGAGAGAGAGAGAGAGAGAGAGAGAGACTGAGAGAGAGGCAGAGAGAGAGAGAGGCAGAGAGAGAGAGAGAGAGAGGCAGAGAGAGAGAGAGAGAGAGAGGCAGAGAGAGAGAGAGAGGTAGAGAGAGAGAGGCAGAGAGAGAGAGAGAGGTAGAGAGAGAGTAGAATGTATAATGTGTTGGGATTGTCATTCTTGCGGCTCAGAATTAGATTAACTCTGCATGTGACCATCTGAGCTCTGACACAACCAAACCAACAATAGAAGCCGTTACACTGAATGTGTATGTGTGTGGTGTGTATGTGTGTGTGTGCGTGCGTGTGCGTGTGTGTGTGTGTGTGTACTGTTTGTTGTACCATCAACTAAAATCCCAGCTGGTTCGCAAGAGATTATATTTGGGTCGTCAAATAAATGAGCAGAATTTCTTCTCTGCCTAAAATAACTTATTTTGTCTCATTATAAAGTGAAAATGAGTAGGCTATTGTTTTACTGATGAAATAAGAGGGCACTAATAAAAAAACAATTAGCCTGTTCTCCGCCTAAATCCAGTTTTGTGGTCTCATTTATAAAGCATTTGACAGGTGTATATGTTTTCAATAAAATGTGCATAAAACAAATTTATTTATCAGATGTATTCATGAGTTTCATGGTGAGACAGTGGGCGCTTCCATGACACCCTCCCTCCCTGTTTCTAGCTGCCGGTTGCCTGTTTCCGCCCAGGACCGTTCATGGCGAAAGACTGAAAATAATCATAATAATTGTTGTGACTTTGTATCTACCTATGTCTTGTAATGATGCCCGCCAGCACAATAATTTCACACGTGCATTATTGTACAACAGAGTGACAATATCTTGAATCTCGAACGAAAGAGACCGCTAAAGCTCCGTTCAATGACCAAATATAAGAATTCCCGTTTGGACGTTTAGCCTTCAAAATAAAAGCGGCCGCTGCAACCACATATCATTTTTTGCAATTTCGGCTAAAATAAGCCCGTACAGTACCAGTGAATTGATATTCACCTCGTTTTTGTAAAATATCGCCGCTATGCAACCACACAACGTTACTATGTTTAGCCATTTCGGATCAAATAAGCCATACGTTCCCACTCTTTGACAGCGGCGTGCACCTCCTTGCTATTGAAAAAAATGTAAACAGGAAGTCGACAACAGGCTACCGCTGAGAATCATGGGAAACGTAAGTCCAGGAAAAAGGTGAATAGGCTCTCTCTTTGAAATGTCTGGTTTACCTCGTCAAGATGATATAAAGTGATGCAGAAATTGCGGTAAAAACGTTCAGGAACAATAGAGGCCACTCCCATTTCCTCCCAAGTTTTTTCACCATGTTGAATTTTGACCAAACCAGTTTTCTTTCCGCTTTTTCTTTACTAACTGACCCAAGGAACTACATGTTCCAATTTGCTTGTTTAAATCTAGTCCAGCTGATATGAACTTGACCCTTTGATGTGAGAAATACCACATTCTGTTTCAAACTTCAAACGATGTTCTGATTTCCTGACTCCTTACAACTGCCTGCTTTTATCTCACAGCAGCAGAGACGCGCTCTACACCAGGCCTGTCCCCCCTCTCCTTCTGAGCACATGCAGCCCCGGATTATGTTTCATTTAATCTCATCGTGTGAGAGAATTTAGAAGTTGTTGTAATACCTCCCTCAAGACCTAGGGGGCACTATCAGCAGTAAACTGCTCTAATCTAGGACTTCCTGTGAGAGGCTTGATAGACGTCTGAATGATGTGATTCTGCGTCAGGCAGAGAAGAGGGGGGGGGCTGAACCAGAGCTCTGTGACTTTGCTTTTTGTAAATAAATCATTTTGATACTTTTTAGCTTCTAGTTTATTGGTTTTTATGATGTTAGAATAGTAATTTGACCACACATGGCATCATGACATTATGACATCATAACATGACATCAATAACATGACATCATGACATTATGACATCATAACATGACATCAATAACATGACATCATGACATTATGACATCATAACATGACATCAATAACATGACATCATGACATTATGACATCATAACATTATGACATCATGACATTGTAATAGCATCCTCCGGCCGGTGTGATTTATTCCCCACTCACTGTTTCAGGGACAACTTCAAATAAATCCATGCAGAGTCCAGGTATACTACAGTCCTCGTGACTCTTGGATATGCTTTGTCTAAAAAGCTTCCATCACAATCCTGCACACACACGCTGGACTGGTATTGTCACTTAGGAAAAATAATGAGTTTATGGTCTTTAGATTAATTGTAGTTTCAAGTCTTCTTCAATACAGCATGATGTTCATTTTGTCAATTACGGTGCCACTTAGAGTCAAATATAGACGATAAAGCAGACTACCCTTTGGGGCGTGATTGACAGGTCGCCTGTCCAGTGATCGCGCGGCCCGCCAATTACGGACTAATAACAGGTGGCGCTGTGGGACACCACCAAGCATCATAACGCAAAAAAATGGCCCGATGCCGATCAGAAGACTTGCCTCTTCAGACCCTCCACGAAGTCGGAGAGGAAGAACAAGAAGAAGAAGACGAGAGGCCATCAGGTCAGGAGCTCTTAAGAGCTTTTTTGGGGAGATGGAGAAGTGGTGTTTTCAGGTGTGTGGGCGTGTTGACTTCCTTAATGGATGCTGGAGAAGATGGTGAGAGAGCGAGAAGTTTGATGTGCTCCTCAGAGTGTTTGAGTGTGAAATGGTGAATGTGTGAAACGGGGGAGAGAATTAAGGAGGGTTTGTTACTAAGAAAAGACTCCAGTCGAGGAAACTTTGCCAGCTCACATCAGGCTTTTATGCTGCTGCAAGTCCACAGACTCAGAAATAGAGTGTCTTTCCGGAAGCAAGATCTGTTCTACTGCAATTTCTCTCAACATATCAATTCACACAGGATGGTAATTAGGCTCAGAGCCCCTAAAGTCAAAAATGTGCTTTTCTTCTTGTTCCTTCAGTTTGAGCTCCTCTGTGCAGAGTTTGAAACTAGAAGGCTGTTTTCACATTTGTCTGTTGAAAGTGGAAATGTCTCTGTACTCATTGGAAATCTTGAAAAAAAAAAACTTGTTATTGTATCAGTGGGGACTGACTAAGGCTTGATATTATATGAGTAGGGACTGACTGAGGCGTGAACCTGATAATGCTTGATATTGTCCACAGCAGGATATATGAGGCATTGATTGTTATGTTTACCCAGGTCGAATTGTCATTGCTGCAGGTAGAAATTCCATCCTCATTCTTTCGATCGATGAATGGTAGAACAAAGGAAAAGTATAAGTCCATTCTGAAGCCATAGGCCTCCTGTATGGACATAAAGGATCAAGTATTTAGTCTCATAATATCATATCATTCAGATAGTTACAGGCAAAGTGGTGGAAAGTATTGCATAATGTATCATATAGTTAAATTGGTGTTGATGTAGTAAAATACTGCTAATTACCATGTAGAGATACTGTAGATTTGTAACTGATCATTTCGATGTTGAGTGATTTTGAAATGTAGAATATAGTGAAATTAGCCATCATTAAAAATAGAAAGAAAACGGCATGATTTAAGTATTGTGGTTGTGTTGTGTACTTTCTTTGAACTGATTTTTTCATGGCAAAATGAATGGGGGGGGGGGGGGGGGGGGCCTGTCTAATCCTTTCATAGACACGTGGGGCACTGTGCTCTTTTGAAGAAAAAATAAACCACTGCAATTATGACCAATCACTGTCACGGGACACGGGACACGGGGAACGGTGCAGCTCGGATATCTCTGTTGACTGGAGCTGCAACTTCCACTGCTCGTCTAAAGGATGCAGCGGTTAGGTTTTAATGAGCAAACAGTGATTTCTTGAAAGAAAGTAATTACATCTCATCAAATCCACATCACATCACACCCCCACCCACACACACCCTCTAAACCACCCCCCCCCCCCCCCCACCCACACCCTCTAAACACACCGCCTCTTTTCCAGTCATCCCATTGATTTCGAATGAATGCACGCGTGTGACGGCCACAGCAGAGTGTTCCCGTGCCTAAATATAGTTTTTTTTTTTGCCCTTCCAAAAGGCACCACTCTAACGTGATCAATACGCCACACTCAAAGTAAAACGCTAGCTAAGTATACATGTACCTATAATTGTCTCTTCAGCCACGTGACATCACAGACAAAACGTTCGCACAGATTAGGATGTTAACACATTTGTGGACCTGCCAACGATGTAAATGGGATCAGTGTGTTTTCCAGGCTTGGGTGAAAGCCCACAATCTGATTCTGTTACGGTGCAACAGGATGGGGGATGTGGAACACGATAAGACCCTCTATAAATGTATCAAAGCCACAGCGATGTATGCAACACTTTATATAGCAGCGCATTTTCCAAATTACCGCTAAATCGCATTTGGGACGTGCTGTAAACTTGCCTTATTTTGGGTTATTTATTTGTGTGAAGAAGAAAAGATGGCGCTCGATGCGTCACGTGACGGAACATACATTTGTGAGATTACAGCATCCACACTGGCTTATTATCCTCCGCTTTCATCGAGGAGAGGAAACGTTTAAATAATGCAGCTGTTGGCTTTCAGAGGCACAGTTGTCTTTCTGCCGTGTTTTAAACGGGACATTTAGTCCTGAGACGTAAAGTGGAGATGGAGAAACAGATCACGTATTCAAATCCGGCAGGACGCGGACTTGAGAAACAAACTAATGGGAAGTGCTTTCAGCGTCCCCAGCGGAGTACACACTGTTCTCTGCTCTGAGACGAGTGGCTGCTCCTCGCTGAATTCTTCATGTCCGCCTAGCCTGTGTGCTAATGTTGAATTATAGATATGTGCTGCTGGACTGACTGTTCCGCTCTACAGCTGAGCAGCAACACAACACAACCACATCACCTTCACTCCTCTACAGCTGAGCAGCAACACAACACAACCACATCACCTTCACTCCTCTACAGCTGAGCAGCAACACAACACAACCACATCACCTTCACTCCTCTACAGCTGAGCAGCAACACAACACAACCACATCACCTTCACTCCTCTACAGCTGAGCAGCAACACAACACAACCACATCACCTTCACTCCTCTACAGCTGAGCAGCAACACAACACAACCACATCACCTTCACTCCTCTACAGCTGAGCAGCAACACAACACAACCACATCACCTTCACTCCTCTACAGCTGAGCAGCAACACAACACAACCACATCACCTTCACTCCTTTACAGCTGAGCAGCAACACAACCACATCACCTTCACTCCTTTACAGCTGAGCAGCAACACAACACAACCACATCACCTTCACTCCTTTACAGCTGAGCAGCAACACAACCACATCACCTTCACTCCTTTACAGCTGAGCAGCAACACAACACAACCACATCACCTTCACTCCTCTACAGCTGAGCAGCAACACAACCACATCACCTTCACTCCTCTACAGCTGAGCAGCAACACAACCACATCACCTTCACTCCTTTACAGCTGAGCAGCAACACAACACAACCACATCACCTTCACTCCTTTACAGCTGAGCAGCAACACAACCACATCACCTTCACTCCTCTACAGCTGAGCAGCAACACAACACAACCACATCACCTTCACTCCTTTACAGCTGAGCAGCAACACAACACAACCACATCACCTTCACTCCTCTACAGCTGAGCAGCAACACAACCACATCACCTTCACTCCTTTACAGCTGAGCAGCAACACAACCACATCACCTTCACTCCTTTACAGCTGAGCAGCAACACAACACAACCACATCACCTTCACTCCTTTACAGCTGAGCAGCAACACAACCACATCACCTTCACTCCTTTACAGCTGAGCAGCAACACAACACAACCACATCACCTTCACTCCTTTACAGCTGAGCAGCAACACAACACAACCACATCACCTTCACTCCTCTACAGCTGAGCAGCAACACAACCACATCACCTTCACTCCTTTACAGCTGAGCAGCAACACAACCACATCACCTTCACTCCTCTACAGCTGAGCAGCAACACAACACAACCACATCACCTTCACTCCTCTACAGCTGAGCAGCAACACAACACAACCACATCACCTTCACTCCTCTACAGCTGAGCAGCAACACAACACAACCACATCACCTTCACTCCTCTACAGCTGAGCAGCAACACAACACAACCACATCACCTTCACTCCTTTACAGCTGAGCAGCAACACAACACAACCACATCACCTTCACTCCTTTACAGCTGAGCAGCAACACAACACAACCACATCACCTTCACTCCTCTACAGCTGAGCAGCAACACAACACAACCACATCACCTTCACTCCTCTACAGCTGAGCAGCAACACAACCACATCACCTTCACTCCTTTACAGCTGAGCAGCAACACAACCACATCACCTTCACTCCTCTACAGCTGAGCAGCAACACAACACAACCACATCACCTTCACTCCTCTACAGCTGAGCAGCAACACAACACAACCACATCACCTTCACTCCTCTACAGCTGAGCAGCAACACAACACAACCACATCACCTTCACTCCTTTACAGCTGAGCAGCAACACAACACAACCACATCACCTTCACTCCTCTACAGCTGAGCAGCAACACAACACAACCACATCGCATTCACTCCTTTACAGCTGAGCAGCAACACAACACAACCACATCACCTTCACTCCTCTACAGCTGAGCAGCAACACAACACAACCACATCACCTTCACTCCTTTACAGCTGAGCAGCAACACAACACAACCACGTCACCTTCAGAAAGCTGATCATATCACTCCAGTTCTTAAGTCCTTACACTGGTTGCCAGTGTGTCAGAGAATAGATTTTAAAATACTGTTATTAGTCTATAAATCACTTAACGGCCTAGGCCCAAAATACATAGCTGAATTGCTCCCACGCTACGAACCGTCTAGAACTCTTAGGTCAACAGGGTCCAGCTTATTAACTATCCCTAGGATCAAACCAAATCACGGGAAGGCTGCATTTACCCACTATGCTTCTGCTAGCTGGAACAAATTGCCTGAAGACCTCAGATCTGCCCCAACCTTACTTACTTTTAAAAATAGACTAAAGACTTTTATGTTTACCGTCGCTTTTAACTGCTGACAGCTACTATGCAAACCCAATGAGTCCTCTATAAGTTTGAGCTCTTTCTGCAACTGCTGCGCCTGTTGCTTAATGCACTTTTTATACTCTTTTTTTTTTAAGTTTTGTTGTGATGCTTTTAAATCTTTTATTTTCCTGTCAACCATTTTATGTGCTTAATGAATGCACTTTTTATACTCGTTTTTTTTGTGATGCTTTTAACACCTTAAGTGCCATAGCCGAAATAATTCGTCTTACATAATCCAACGCTTAAGTGCCAGAGCCGAGTTTACTCGTCTTACATAAACATTTTTTTTTTTTTGACGCTGGGACATCAATCAACAACTTTTACATCTTCGAG
>NC_139635.1:16171516-16219016 GCF_964638095.1 Poromitra crassiceps
ATGATGTATTATAAGGAAAGGAGCATGATGTATTATAAGGACACATAAGGAGCATGATGTATTATAAGGACACATAAGGAGCATGATGTATTATAAGGACACATAAGGAGCATGATGTATTATAAGGACACATAAGGAGCATGATGTATTATAAGGACACATAAGGAGCATGATGTATTATAAGGACACATAAGGAGCATGATGTATTATAAGGACACATAAGGAGCATGATGTATTATAAGGAAAGGAGCATGATGTATTATAAGGACACATAAGGAGCATGATGTATTATAAGGACACATAAGGAGTTTGTTAGCACTCATTATAATGCCTTATGGGAGGGCTTATAGGTGAAGTAACACGGGTGACCTAACAGAGCGAGATTTTTTTAAATGAGGTAATCACCTAATTAAAAAAATTATTAATTGCCCTAATTACCTAGCGATTGCCCTAATTACCTAATGGTGTGATGTCACTCGAGCAATGATGACATCATCTGGTGACACCATGACTGATGACATCATCATTGAGGGCTCGAGTGACATCACTGGTGACATCACCAATTCTATACATACCCTGTGCTGCCATAATAGCCTTCCACTCTTCTGGAAAGGCTTTCCACTATACATGTTGGAACATTGCTTCCATTCAGCGACAAGAGCGTTACGGCACAAACACACTGGAAACGAGAGTGGTGCCATGCGTAAATTCAGCCCGAGCAGGAGTCTGGTCATTCACACCGGAAGCGCTCTGCTTTGCTCCGGACCGCTCACAACTTACACTGACTTCATGGCTGCAAGCGGCTGCTCGCGGCTCACGTCAAAAATGGACCAGATGCGAAAACTCTCACTGCAGGGCCCGAAGCGCCTGCGCCACTCCGCGGCCGGTGTGATCAGTCTTATCTCTTAACAATCTGTAACTTTTACACAGACGATACCCACTTGCACATGTATGTACCATTAACACCAACTGATACCAGCAGTCTTATTTTATATCCTGCCTCAATGAGATTAAGCATTGGATGACCAACAAGCCTATAGTGGCCTAGTGGCCAAAGTCAAAGCCAGACTCAGTTTTCTCTACCGCAACAAGGCGTCATTTACACACTCTGCCAAACACATCCTCGTCAAAATGACCATCCTGCCCATGTTCCACTATGGTGACACGATCTACCGGATGGCCTCAAAGAGCATCCTCAATAAACTGGACACAATCCACCACTCTGCTATCCGCTTTGCCACAAGTGCCCCCTTTTCCACTCACCACTGTGACCTGTATGAACTTGTGGACTCCCTTCAGACCAGGCGGCTTCAACACTGGCTTCAACTAGTGTACAAGTCCATTCTCTGCATGTGTCCACAGTACCTCTCATCCCTCCTGCATATTTCCAACAGCAATTAAAGATCCAGCAACTTCATCATGCTCTCCATCCCAAAAGACCGTACTGTCTTTGGCCGTACCTCCTTCCGCTTTGCCGCAGCAAATGACTGGAACACACTTCAAAACCCACTCAAACTCACAGCTCTCATATCTCTCAACATGTTCAAACACACCCTGAAACAGCTCGTAGTCGACCGCTGCACCTGCCGTTAGGCCTCTCCCTCCCTCTCTCCCCCTATAGTCCCACCATTCATTCCCAGCAACCCCCCTCCTTCTGCATCTTTGTTGATTGAATGTTGTTGTTTGCATCCTGATTTTACTTCTGTCTTGTCGTTATTTACTGTATGTATTAATGTGTTGGCTTGTGCTGACCTGACATATAGAGACACTGCATCACGGGGGAAAGGCTCCGTTCATTTCCACACACCAGCGTCACTTTCCTTGAATTAAACATAGCTAAAAGCGGTTGTATGGTGGGCTGCGCAGACAACAAATGTAAAAAATCGCCAGTTAAAGTTTTTTTGTACTCCTGAGCAAAACAAGGAAGCCATTGAGAATTGGCAAGAAGGAAAATGAGGATCTATCTGTCAAGGAAGTAAGTTGGAGTGTTCATCTTCCGTATATACGATCTTTGTGTGCAACACGCAACCATGCACGTGACATAGGAGAAGGCCAGGATTGGAGGGGGGCTTTCTGTTTTCCCCCGTCTTGGGTGGGGTTTCTGAATGAGGATTTGTTCTCAACGGTTTTTACCTGGTTAAATAAAGGTCAAATAAAATAAATAAATAAAAACAATTCCCTAGTTATTTTTGGCTCACCAAATTCTGTTCAGTCAATCCACTACAAGTTTAGTCATCTGTCAATACAGGTTAAACCTATGGCCAGAAACTGAGGTGTGCTTTTAGACTCCGATCTTAGCTTTGACGCCCAAGTCAAGAAAACAGTACAGTCCACGACAGACTTTATTCATTTCAGAAACAAACATCCGAAAGATACGACCTTTTGTATCCCCCGCTGATCTGGAGAAAGTTATCCATGCTTTTATTTCGTCGCAATTGGACTATTGTAATTCCTTGTACTCCTGCTTGATTTGATTTTGATTTGATTTGATTTTGAGCCAAAGCTCCCTTTTCTCATCTCCAGCTAGGCCAGAATGCAGCAGCGAGGATTTGAACAAATTCAAGGAAACACGATCACAACACCTCCATCTTGGTATCTCTCCACCTCCACAAAACCTGTTTGTTTTAGAATTGTTAAAAAAAAATATATATCCATATTTTACTTTTCAAGTTTTCCTGAAAAAGAACAAGAAAAAAAAAACAGGCTCAGACACAAGGGGAAAGACAAAGCAAAACAAACAAACAAACAAACAAACATGCCACAACAACACATTTTTTTAAATTGTATTGATTACGTTCAAGGCTAAACAGGGTCTATAGCTCCAGAATACATTTCTGATCTCCTTATCCCTTATGAACCAAATCACAGTCTGAGGTCCTCTGGCAAGGACCTGCTGGCTGTTCCTACATCAAGGTTGGTAAGTAGAGGTGACAGAGCTTTTGCTGACAAGGGCCCCAGACTCTGGAACACCTTGCCAGAGGAACTTAGGCTCAGCACCTCAGTATCAACCTTTATGTCCCTTCTTAAAACACACCATACAGACAGGCTTTCCCTGTCCTCAATCTATTCAACTTATGTAGAAGAGACAGTCTGGCTTGAGAGACTAGCAGGAAGTGTAAACACAATTGGAACGTCCGATCGTGTTTACACTTGCTGTGACTCATAAACCTAGTCTGACTCATATGTGAGTCAAACTAGGTTTGACCAGGTGAGTCAGACTAGTTTGAGCAGGTAAAACAGCCGGCGTTTTGACCAGGAAGTCGTGACACAATGGGTCAAGTGGGCGGGGCTACATAAGGTGAATAGCCTGCTGCTTTTTGAATCTTGTATCTTGTATTCATCTTTCTGATATGTCTTGTACTTGGATTCGGAATGATTTGCTTTTGTTGTTTGTTGTTAAATTGTTATGACGTGTTCTTCTCTTAATGCTCTTAATGCTAAAGTGTTTTGAAAAGTGCTATACAAGTAAAGCGATGATGATGATGATGATTATTAACAAGGGCGCGAAATGAAACTGCCTGCGCTTCCAGACTCTTTGCCTCCCTTCCGCGTTTGCCTCCCTTCCGCGTGCGTCACTTCCGTTTCCAGTGTGTTTGCGCCCCCTAGTGAGGTTCGGCACTGATGTCGGGCAATTAGGCCTGGCTCATACAGTCGACATTCCAGTTCATCCCAAAGGTGATGATAAACATCTCAACTTGCACAACCTTTGTGTGGACATCCATTTTGTCCAAGACCACCAAGGAGAAGCCAAGCTTCTTGTACTTGAACATCATGACTCACATCTGTCTGTTAAATGTGTTGTCATTTCCTCCTCTTTATTCACACGTCTTCAGCTGCTTGGCCACTCAGTTTATGGGCCACTCAAAAAACGACCATGACCATATATGGTATTCCAGACATTATTGCAGCAGCAGCATATCCAATGAGCCCTGCACATCCAGGCAGGATTTAGAGTCAGTAAGCCACCCCTAGTGTCCTCTAGTAAGAGAGTGCGTCAGCGGAGGACCAAAATGCGAGACTCATTAGCCAATGAACAGCCAGGAATGGGTCTCGCGCTACTTTTGCATGCTAAAATAAAGCCGATAATGTACAATTTGATTCATTTCAAGGGATGAAAAACCCTTTCAAAGTACAACACTGTCTATTTTGCTGCAACTCCACAGTGCTGCTTTTTTTACTCCAGAGTCCCACCTTCTACATCCTGGAAAAAAACTGGTCCATTGGAGTGAATGGAGATGTCGGAACTCTTCTATTATACGGCTCTGGCCACCCCCACGCTCTGACAACATCCCTGGGCCCTAAAGCTAACCATGTACTTGTCTAAACATAAGCAAAGTTCTTACCAGCCATGGCAGCATTGGCTGGTATTGTTTCCAACTTGTGTGTGTGTATGTGTGTGTGTGTGTGTGTGTGTGTGTGTGTGTGTGTGTGTGTGTGTGTGTGTGTGTGTGTGTGTGTGTGTGTGTGTGTGTGTGTGTGTGTGTGCCGTGCGTGCGTGCGTGCGCGTGTCATCAGAGCAAAATGTGTCACATTCTTTTGTTGTTTTCCTTTTCTCTGTTTCTGTTTTTAAATATGTGCACATAAATACATCAAAAGTCACGAGACATTACGTATAAATAATTGGAAGTACAAGTATTTATATATTTTTGCATCTCTTGTCATTGAAATGTGGCAATTTCAACTAAAATATATTCAAAAGATGATTCTTAGCCTTCCTTGTTTTATTCAATGTTTATTTTCAAATACATTTATTTTCTTTATAAAAACAAATTTGGCCTTGAGAAAAAATCCCGCCCAACCCCCCCAAAATGAGTCTAGGAAAAAAAGAGAGCGGCGGGGGGGGGGAGGGGGTCAGACATTTTATGCTTATAAAGAATAGTTGTACTTGGTCAGACCAAGCGATTCAACTATATTTAGAATCAGGATAAACCATAACGTTTCATAATAAATAAATAAATAAATAAATAAATAAATAAATAAATAAATAAATAAATAAATAAATAAATAAATAAATAAATACATACATACATACATACATACATACATACATACATACATACATAAATAAATAATCAGGGTCATGTTATAGTTTGGGTCAATACGGTATCTAATCAGGCAAACTACATCATACCCATCATATCAGAGATGGGTGACATTGTCTGGACTAGATCCAATGTTTAATACAAGAACAAAGCTGTCCTATGGTTCTAGCCATAGGTGATAAAACATAAACAGCACCCACATACAAAAAAGATGAATCAGCCTTGGACTCCATTGAATTCAATCCCTTTGAACTCTGCACGCCTGATGTTATTTTGAGACGGAGAAATGATTCAGGAATTTCCAAATCTGTCTCTCTATTCACGTCCAATCTAATGCAATCAGCAGAGCCAACCATGTCCCCGCTTTCATCCTTTTCATCAGAACCAACAACAATCTACACTTTTCATTTCACAGGCAGTTTGAAATCAAAGGAGAATAAGGAGTGTCGATAGAGAAGGCCAGAGACACACAGAGAGAGAGAGAGATGGGACACGGCGGGTGTTAAGGCTGCTAGTGAATGGATGAAAAGCATCAAGCACATTTCATTAAAGTGATCCGTCAGAAATGTGGCCAGCAAACACCACATGCACACACACACACACACACACACACACACACACACACACACACACACACACACACACACACACACACACACACACACACACACACACACACACACACACACACACACACACACACACACACACACAGGAAGAGAGAATTGCAAGCCTCAAAGATCCTCTAAGTCAGGGGTGGGCAACACTTTTTTTCCAGAGGGCCATACTGACTTACATCAAATAAGTGAAGGGCCTCACATTGGAGATTATACCTGCCAACACTCCTGATTTTCGTGGGAGTCTGCCTATGTTTAACCCTCTCTCCCGTTGCTATTGGTAATTTCGTTTTAATCTCCCGATATAATAGCGATACAAATCCAATGGCTGTTGCGGATGAGATTTATTAACATAATTCTGCCTTTTATTGAGTTTTTGGGGGTTGTTTTGTTTTTCTTTGAGGACCTTGGGGATTGAGATGGTCCAGGGGCCAGGTCCGGCCCCGGGGCCGCATTTTGCCCATGTATGCTCTAAGTACTAATATATATATATATATATATATATATATATATATATATATATATATATATATATATATATATATATATATATATATATATATATGGTACGGTGGTGCAGTGGTAATCGCTGTCGCCTCACAGCTCGAAGGTCCTGGGTTCGATTCTCACCTGGGACGCTGTGGGCGCTGGAGTTGTGACCCCCCCCATATCTTCAGTGCCTACTGCCCAGGTGGGCTATCTCGTCGAAAGGGCCTTTCTGTGTGGAGTTTGCATTGCTCCGTACATAACCCCCCACTAAAAACATGCAGAAGATCGTCATCCGACCAGTGACGACAACATCTGAAGTTGGTCCAATGAAGGTCCCCGGGCGCTGGAAAGAAATAGCGACCACTGCTCCTGGCCTGCCCCCTGGAGGAAAGGACAAGCCTGGATGGGTCAAATGCAGAGGACATATTTCACCGGCCACCGTCAGCATGAGTGTGTGTAGTGGCCACATGCATGTGTTGTCGTGTGTTCGTGTGACAATAAAGACGGGCTGCCGTCTGAAATCATGTCAATCATATATATATATATATATATATATACATATAATCTATATATATACATATATATATATACAGTCAAGTCTTAGTTTGGCTTATAAGTAAGTGGCAATTGCCTCTCTGTGCAATTGCATCTTCTGTGAAGGGAATTCCATGCTGCAGACCTGCTAAATTACATTATAATTTATATATAGCCTTTGCGATATGAACAATCTTTACCCACCCTGTTAGCTTCATCCAAAGTCCCTCCAGCTAAGAGCAGCAGCTGAATATAAATGAGCTTCTCAACTTTTCTTACTTTCACATACCTTCTTGAAAAGTTTGACCTGTAAATGTAAAATAGGCTTGTTGGCGATAGCTAAAAATGCATGCTCTCACACACACGCGAATGCATGCATGCACGCGTGTGCACACACACACACAGCGATGTGGGTGTTAATTTTTCCTAGCTGGTTTTTCACTGTCCTGTGTTGAATGAAGTCTTTTAATCAAGCTGACTGTCCTGTATCTGACTAATGAAATCCTGGGCGATACCAGGCAGCACGTCTCAATCCATTCTCCCCAAAGGACTACCGCATCATTAGAGGGAGCGCAGACGCCAGACGAGACAGAATAATAGATGACAGAATAATAGATTACAGTAGGTCAGAAAAGGAATGAAAATCCCAGGATGAAAGAGAGATACTGTATCATTAAAAAGTGTTGAGGCCAGAACTCAATGAATAGGAGCATTCAGTAAAGTGAACAGAGAACACTTAGGGCTCTATCTTCGTACGGCGCTATCGTTTGCGCTGCCGTTTGCGCGCCTCTTATTGCTATCTTCCCTGCGTCTTAAGCTATCGTCTGCCTCCACCATCCAGTTTTGCGCTGGGATCTAAGCGCAGACACAGTTGTAGGCGTGGCCCAGGCGTGTCCGTGGGCCTCTAGCCTATCATCTGTCTCCCGCAAGTGTCATTTTGCGCTCTGGCGAAGATACTGTCGCTATATTCCGAGCGCAAACAGAGGTTTGGGCGTTGCCCGTTCCAAAATAGGCGTTCCAACGCAATGTGTTAGAAAAAGGGGCCTTGGGTGCTCTCAATTTTAATGCCACCAAATAGCTGGTCTTAGTGCAAAAAAAAAACACTACACCAGGCGTACGCCTGAGCGCAGACAGTATTCTCCGCGCGCAGTGCAGGAAATCCTTGCTTGGATACATTTACACACGGCATGGATGTCAGTCTCCAACACCTCGCGCCTGCACACACTCAGCTCTCAGAAGAGGGTTAGGATTCTCAGAATACCACGTTGATTTTCAACTATAGAAAGGGTAGGAGAAAATAAACAGCAAATTTTTCCAACCATTAGACTATGTTTAGAGGGAGACACAGGGCATACTGTCGGCCGATGTTACTACCCAGATCAACTTAACTGCCTCACCTCCTAGTAGGGGAGGTCCGGGACGAATGAAGCACTTTTTGTTTTTTTTGTCATTGTGTAAAGATTGTTACAATATTTTTATGTATTAAACAACCTACACATGTCCTCTGGCAATACCAACCGTAGTTTCGTTCCATGGGTCAATACATCAGGCGTCATCAGATGGCAACCAGAAGCTGTGCAATGCTTCATTTGTCCCACAGTGGAGGGACAAATAAAGCACAGGCGGGGGACTAATGTAGCGGTTGTGAAAAAGGCACAAAAACAGCCAGGTAACAATTTTTTTCTGGCATTAACATACAATTCCTTCATCTTTTGGTCATCTAAGAAACTAAGTATTATGAAATACATTTTAGTATGTTATATGTTGCAAATTAATATAATTATAACTTCTATCTATATATTTTGCTGATGTGATCAATATTTTACCTCCCTTAAATGGCTTATCCAAAGAAATATTTGAATGTGTGCATTTTTTTGCCCTCTATCCGTGGTCCTCTTCCTTATGCGAGGCATTGTCCTGCAAGCACAGATAAATGCATAGCCTATTCAAGGCAATTGGAGCAAAGTGCTTTATTTGTCCCCCGTGCATTTCCCTGGATGAAAGCTAAGCTAACACAAAGGATATGCTAACATTACACACAAAACAATCATTGAGCTGTAGTCTACCGATAGGTCTAACAGATGAATAGCGTTAGCAGCATTAAATAAATAAATTCCAACACACTAATAGAAAAATACACAGTTTGCAATATTTTACTCGCGTTTGAAAATAAGACGAAAAGGCAACGTTTTTGCGGATATCTCCGCCATCCACTGACTGGCCGAGCTGAAATTTGACAGGAAGTGAGCTACCAGGAAGTGTAACATGGGGGAAAAAAATCGTCTTCCTGAATTTCATCAAAGATAGTATATGAGGACAAGCTTATTCCATCCCCCTGCTTAATTCGTCCCGGACCTCCCCTAATAGCCAGTAACCTAGGCCTAGCTACTGCAAAAGTTAACTGTTGAAAATTTGACGTCTGGTTTTGTCACAAGTAGCCTACAGCTGAAGTCCCTCTCATCATTAAGCAGACAGTGACGGAAGCATGTTTCTTTATGTGCACCAAGGGGAAAATTACGGACTAAATTGGTGGGATTCAATGTATATTAATAGAAAAAAATAAAAAATAGCTGATTAATAAAATGTGTGCTGGTGGAACGAAATTCAACTTCAAATAGAGCAGCATCACTCATCTCTCACGCTGCGTAATTACGCATGCAGCCCCGCAGCGGAGATGCAGGAGAGAGAGCCGAAAAGGGATAAGCATACGTCCATCCATATACAGTAACAGCATGAAAGCTGAAAAACATTTATGGCAGTAACACACACATACCGTTCCCATTATTTGAGCGGCAGCAGCATTAATTGCATACTTTTTTATAATGTCCTACTATGTCTATAACTGTTTGTTTTGGTCGGGCTGAGATTATGTGACAACGGTGGGCGAGTTGAGCTCGGTCCGCGTCTCAAGCGGGTTGGGCTGGGTCATCTCAAGCGGCTTGGGCTGGGTCGGATTAGATTTTTTAGGACTGTTGAGATTCATGACAGCCATTAAGAAAGGAGGACAGCACTCCAAGTTGAATACTTTTATTACCACACAGATGTTTGGGCAGCAGCCCTTTTTCAGCGTGTGAAATGACAATAATACACAGGTGATTCACAGGTGGGCATGAGGACGTTATTTGATTTGTATGCATGACAGCCTCACATCTCTCTCTCTCTCTCTCTCTCCCTCTCTCCCTCTCCCTATCTAGGCTATCTTTTCTCTCTCGCCCTCTTTCTCTGTCTGACTCTCCCTCTCTCTTTTCTCCCTCTCTCTCTCTCTCTCTCTCTCTCACTCTGTCACTCTGCTTGCACTGAGCAAGAAATAAGCTGCTGTCTGTCACAGACGTGATGGCGATGACGCTGTGGCTTTTAAGGGGAGTGATCTCAACTTGTGGTGAATCCTGTTATGGGCATAAACACGCCTATGGAGGTTTGCGCCGAGATGACGTGAAGTGCAGCGGCCCGACACGCCCACAATTAGGGCTTTGCGCGGCGCTATTCCACCGCAAGATGGGCACTAACGCAAAATTACAGCCGTTGCGAAGATAGGGCCCTTACTCTTTATGGTGAGTGGGTGGTGGTCTATATGCTGCTGAGTGGGTGGTGGTCTACAGTATAATGCTGAGTGGGTGGTGGTGGTGGTATATGCTGAGTGGGTGGTGGTCTATATGCTGAGTGGGTGGTGGTCTATATGCTGAGTGGGTGGTGGTCTATATGCTGAGTGGGTGGTGGTCTTTATGCTGAGTGGGTGGTGGTCTTTATGCTGAGTGGGTGGTGGTCTATATGCTGAGTGGGTGGTGGTCTTTATGCTGAGTATGTGGTGGTCTATATGCTGAGTGGGTGGTGGTCTATATGCTGAGTGGGTGGTGGTCTATATGCTGAGTGGGTGGTGGTCTATATGCTGAGTGGGTGGTGGTCTATATGCTGAGTGGGTGGTGGTATATATGCTGAGTGGGTGGTGGTGTATATGCTGAGTGGGTGGTGGTCTATATGCTGAGTGGGTAGTGGTCTATATGCTGAGTGGGTGGTGGTATGCTGAGTGGGTGGTGGTCTATATGCTGAGTGGGTGGTGGTATATATGCTGAGTGGGTGGTGGTATATATGCTGAGTGGGTGGTGGTATATATGCTGAGTGGGTGGTGGTATATATGCTGAGTGGGTGGTGGTATGCTGAGTGGGTGGTGGTATGCTGAGTGGGTGGTGGTATATATGCTGAGTGGGTGGTGGTATATATGCTGAGTGGGTGGTGGTATGCTGAGTGGGTGGTGGTCTATATGCTGAGTGGGTGGTGGTATATATGCTGAGTGGGTGGTGGTATATATGCTGAGTGGGTGGTGGTCTATATGCTGAGTGGGTGGTGGTCTATATGCTGAGTGGGTGGTGGTATATATGCTGAGTGGGTGGTGGTATATATGCTGAGTGGGTGGTGGTATATATGCTGAGTGGGTGGTGGTATATATGCTGAGTGGGTGGTGGTATATATGCTGAGTGGGTGGTGGTATGCTGAGTGGGTGGTGGTCTATATGCTGAGTGGGTGGTGGTATATATGCTGAGTGGGTGGTGGTATATATGCTGAGTGGGTGGTGGTCTATATGCTGAGTGGGTGGTGGTCTATATGCTGAGTGGGTGGTGGTCTATATGCTGAGTGGGTGGTGGTCAATATGCTGAGTGGGTGGTGGTATGCTGAGTGGGTGGTGGTCTATATGCTGAGTGGGTGGTATATTGTCGCTGTCCGATGAAAACGACGTATCTCCAAAAGGGCAAGTTTTACTAAAAAAACTATTACCGGTATTATTATTTTTTTATTAACAAAGTATACAACAAACAAGGCACATCAAACATCACAATATAACAATCAGAACCAGCAGTATGAGCATTCATTTAAAGACAAAAAAATACTATTAAGAGCATTTAACTAAATAAATAACTACAATGAATAAAACATATACCAAAATTAAATAACGAGAGGGTTATCTCAGAACTTAACTTAAGCCTATCCAGCAAGGACAGAAACGTCAGAGCTTTCTTGTCTTTCACGACTTTCAGAGACTTACTCAGAAGCTTAAGCTCATTCTTCCAGTGGCACACGTTTTAGTCTTATATCTACACTTACAGTATAAAATACTTTCCTAGTAGCACAATAATATTCAACATAAAATCCAAGTCTCTATTTTCCCCAAAAATACCAAATTTGACCGATTTCCACGACAGGGGTATCTCAATCTCCTTAGACTGTAGCCAGCTCTGCATATCTTTTCAGAAGGTCTGCACTACATTACAGCAGAAAAATAGATGTTCCAAAGTTTCGATTTCATTTTCACAAAATACAGTTATTTAGCTCCAGATTAAATGTCAGTCATAGCAATTTGTTTGCAGGATAAATCTCATTTACAATTTTAAAGTTAACTTCTTTCACTTTGGGAGGTAAAGGAAATGATTTGTTTTTTCTTATTTTCACACCTCCTCACATTCAAACTCCCTGAGGATATATTTTCTTCTTATTGGGTTGGGATAATACTCCTTCAATAGAACATCTCTAATCACTCTATTGCAGGGGTGGGCAATTTGTTTTTCCTGAGGGCCATACTGATTTACATCAAGTAAGCGAAGGGCCACACATTGGAGATTATACCTGCCACCACTCCTGATTTGCACGGGAGTCTCTCTATTTTTAACCATCTCTCCCGTTGTGATTGGTAATTTCTTGTTAATCTCCTGATATAATAGTGATACAAATCCAATGGCTGTAGCAGATGAGATTTATTAACATAATTCTGCCTTTTATTGAGTTTTTGGGGGTTGTTTTGTTTTTCTTTGAGTCCGGCCCTGGGGCCACATTTTGCCCCAGGCCCCAGGGCCGCAAGAAATGACTGTAGAACAGTCATTTCTTACACATGAGATTACTTTTAGCCTTTTAGTCATAAAGATTATTGAAAGATATTCAATATTCCAGACTGAAATGTTATAACAGAAGTGAAGTATTGGCCAGAATGACATGAACATTTGAGCACTTATTCAGCGAGTATCTTGCATGCGTTCAGGTGGACTGTACAACAAATTCACAGTTTATTTTTATTTTTATTATTATTATGTTTATTTTTGTTTGTTTTTTGCAATTCCATCGCCGGCCACACAGGGGGCACCGCGGACCGTATTTTGCCCATGTGTGCTCTATTGGTACATTTGTCATTACAAAACTCAGTTCTTCTATGCAGAGCTGTCTCAGTACAGGAGAGAACTTTGAGTGTAACATATCTTGTTTAACCATTACTTTCAGAGAAAGCGGTATAGCTTTCAACATCCTATTTCTTGACAGTATACATTGAAGATGAAACTTCTCACAGAATTCTTCATGAGGTAACAACTTTCCATTATCATCCATAAAGTGAGCAACTGCCCAAATCCCTTTGGCTTTCCACTCCTCTACATCTATATACACGGATTTTCTATTGAGCAAAAGATATCTGTTGTTCCAGATTGCCGTGTTATGTGGTGTGAAAGTATGTTTATATATTAGCTTCCAATAAAGAAGAGCCTTCTGATGGAAAGCAGAAGGTGTAATAGGTAAAGAGCTACTACTGGAAATCACAACATGAACGTAATAAAAAGTCTATCAGCCATTTCAACTTCCAGACACCATTCATGACATCAAAATCCATCATGTTCACCCCTCACGTTGTCAAAGTTGGCAAGATATGTCTTCATTATAGTCAGTTTCTCGATAGATAGATGCGTCATTAGATTATTAATATCTTACCTGAATAAGCTCAAATGGTGTTATAGGATCACCAGTCTGATTTTGAGGCACTTTCTGCGGGGCAAGCAGCCTCGAGCAGCCGCGACCCTTCTGGAGCCACGGCCGCGCGCACATACCTCCAGGCGGCTCCGTCAGCCGCCGGAGCGAGCTCGCGCCCACGCCCACTGTGAGAGGCCCCATCTTGGGGGAACACAGCCTCTCACTAACGCTAACATTACTCTCATCAGAAACCACTTTGATCTGCATGCTTTCAATGAGTTTGCAGCCTAGGGATAATTCAAAAATATTTTATTGATCTATTTAACATCAGACGATGTCAGGAATAAACAAAACAAAGCCATGAAATACACAACGGCGTTGGGTTCTGCTCTACCATGCCTGCTTTCTGGATAATTCTTCGTGCCTGTACGGGGTTCAGATGAAGGTAGGGGAGGAGCTTCGAGCTTCGGACGTCGCATACGCGGTGTGATGGGCAGCTCTAACATCCAATGGCGATAGTGTTAAATAGATTACCCAATAAAACGTGTTTATTGGTCATTTAGACGTCAAAACCTACCAGTAGAGGAGAATGGATATATTCCATCTAGTAAAAAGTAAAGTGGTTTTCATCGGACAGCGACGATATGGTGGTGGTCTATATGCTGAGTGGGTTGGGTCTATATGCTGAGTGGGTGGTGGTCTATATGCTGAGTGGGTGGTGGTCTATATGCTGAGTGGGTGGTGGTATATTCTGAGTGGGTAGTGGTCTATATGCTGGTCAAATGCTGGTATTGCAGGTCAAATATAATTTTTTCTCAATTAAAGTCCTGCATTTCTGTTCCACAATATAATTTATAAATTAGTTCAACTATTCACTCATATTCAACCAGGGGGGCAAGTGGGGGTCAGTTGACCTTGCCTCGACCAAGTACTAACTATATGAAGAAAACAGTAATATACAGGGCTATATCATCTTGGAATAGCCTACCTGGTAATATATCCTCCATCTGTGGGAGAGTTGGCTTTAAAAAGAGGCTAAGATCCTATATTTGCACTCACATACACCATCAAACATACACTGACTTTACTTTCTATGTGTTTTTAAAGTATTGAGTATTAATATACTGACTGTTTGACTTCTGGGCTACAGGACTAGCTGGCAGCTCTTTTTGTTTTGTTTTCTATCTTGTCTTTGTACTGTTTTTACTCTGTTTGTTGTAAGTATCCTTTGTGCTCATTACATTTTACTGTTTTTTTTACTTTTGTATTTTAGTACTGCTTTTACTGCTTTTTACTCTGTTTTGTATGTAATGTGTAATGTGTCTGGACCCCAGGAAGACTAGTGGTCATCTTGGCGGCAGCTAATGGGGATCCTTTTAAATAAACAAATAAACAAAAAGTGGCCATGATTATTTTTGTAATATTTGTATTTCAGAGAAATGTTTAAATACTGATAACATTGATGTTAAATGATCCATTTTTGAAAGAAACAATGGAAGTCTTCACGGTAAAACAAACACTCATTAGGTCATAAAATGGATACGGACAGTCACTGTACCAGTGCAGTAACCTATATAGAGCTCCCCTCTTTGATAGGAAGACCTCGCTCAAGGTTGCAAGTCCCCTTCTGGCAATTAATTTTAAAATGAAAATAAAAAAACATTTGCAGTAATATTATGGGGAAATGTAAAAAGTGGAAAAGTAAAAGTAAATGTATATTCTATTTTTCAAAATGACCAGAGACAGAGGTCCACAATTGGTAGTGTTCACTGTTGGTGCTCGCGCACGCGTGTGTGTGTGTGTGTGTGTGCGTGTGTGTGTGTGTGTGTGTGTGTGTGCATGCGTGTGCGTGTGCGTGCGTGCGTGTGTGCGTGGGCCGAACAGATGCCCAGGCTCAGTGTTTGCAGGGGTGAGAGCGAAGTGGAACTGGAGTCTTAAATCTTAATTCCAGGAGGGGACTTTGATGTGGCGCACCGCGTCTTCATCTGGAGGAGCAGAGGGGAGGACGGTGGGAGTAATTGGGCAGGAGCGATTTAGCTGACGCACACCAGATGCTGCCGTATGAGGAGTCCCACTCATGAGGAAACAGCACATAATTCAACCAGGCACTTTTCTCTTCCATAACCTCCCAGACATGAGAGGGACTTTTCACTTCCATAACCTCCCAGACAGAGAGGGACACTTTTCTCTTCCATAACGTCCCAGACAGAGAGGGACTTTTCTCTTCCATAACCTCCCAGACAGAGAGGCACTTTTCTCTTCCATAACCTCCCAGACAGAGAGGGACTTTTCTCTTCCATAACCTCCCAGACAGAGAGGGACTTTTCACTTCCATAACCTCCCAGACAGAGAGGCACCTTTCTCTTCCATAACCTCCCAGACAGAGAGGCACTTTTCTCTTCCATAACCTCCCAGACAGAGAGGCACTTTTCTCTTCCATAACCTTCCAGACAGAGAGGGACTTTTCTCTTCCATAACCTCCCAGACAGAGAGGGACTTTTCTCTTCCATAACCTCCCAGACAGAGAGGGACTTTTCTCTTCCATAACCTCCCAGACAGAGAGGCACTTTTCTCTTCCATAACCTCCCAGACAGAGAGGCACTTTTCTCTTCCATAACCTCCCAGACAGAGAGGCACTTTTCTCTTCCATAACCTCCCAGACAGAGAGGCACTTTTCTCTTCCATAACCTCCCAGACAGAGAGGGACTTTTCTCTTCCATAACCTCCCAGACAGAGAGGGACTTTTCACTTCCATAACCTCCCAGACAGAGAGGGACACTTTTCTCTTCCATAACCTCCCAGACAGAGAGGGACTTTTCTCTTCCATAACCTCCCAGACAGAGAGGGACTTTTCTCTTCCATAACCTCCCAGACAGAGAGGGACTTTTCACTTCCATAACCTCCCAGACAGAGAGGGACTTTTCACTTCCATAACCTCCCAGACAGAGAGGGACTTTTCTCTTCCATAACCTCCCAGACAGAGAGGGAATTTTCTCTTCCATAACCTCCCAGACAGAGAGGGACTTTTCTCTTCCATAACCTCCAAGACAGAGAGGGACACTTTTCTCTTCCATAACCTCCCAGACAGAGAGGGACACTTTTCTCTTCCATAACCTCCCAGACAGAGAGGGACTTTTCTCTTCCATAACCTCCCAGACAGAGAGGCACTTTTCTCTTCCATAACCTCCCAGACAGAGAGGCACTTTTCTCTTCCATAACCTCCCAGACAGAGAGGGACTTTTCACTTCCATAACCTCCCAGACAGAGAGGACACCTCCCAGACAGAGAGGGACACAACAGTGGTATTCCTCCCAATACCCATCCAGCGTTTGACGGTTGGTGACATGCAGGAAGCAGACTTTCAATGTCATCCCAAGCAGGCAACAAAAAAAGGGGTCATGCCTATGTTCCCCGGGTTCTATGTTCCCCGGGTTCTATGTTCCCCGCTCCTGCAAAAAAGGGTTCTATGTTCCCCGGGTCCTATGTTCCCCGCTCCCGAAAAAGGGTCCTATGTTCCCCGGGTCCTATGTTCCCCGCTCCCGAAAAAGGGTCCTATGTTCCCCGCTCATATGCGTAAAGTCGGCGAGTGCAAACCACAATATCTCGAGGTTGTGAGACTTCATTGACAGACTGCATGAGGGAAAGCTCAAGTCTAATAGGCTCAGATATATGCACACATTCGAGTCCATGTTTGTGGGAGTTTGGTAACTTCCTTGGTAACGGTGGTGTAAAAGGTGTCTGACAAACACCTTGCGTTTTGTCTCAATGGACCGGTAGGCCTACATGAAGCGGTTGTTATAATGTATAGCTCTTGATCTTGGCGTTGGGGCGGTACTGTACCATCATAGAGTTCCCTATCTACGGGGGGAATCTTTGTCGGACGACCGAACTCTCCCTCAGGCTGGCTGGAGAAGGGGGTCACAGCCTGGCTGATACAGCTTCACTAGTGGAGCTAAAGTCGGCTTACTTCCTATACGGTGCCCCGTGCGCTGCACCAGTTGCGCGGTCGATATTATGCCAGTGTACCCCACTTCATATCGTTAGAATGAAAAATGTAATATCTTACTTTATCCTACTTGAGGGATTGATATCAAAGTCAACGGGCTGTTAAGCTTACAAAGAGGCTTGATCATTACTGACACATCCTAAAACACCCTCTCCCACAAAAACACCACATTTTGAAGCAATTAACTTGACGCGCCGTGACTTTTGTTATTTTGTACATAGCATACATTGTCTAAACTACACTGTTTTCAAATACAACCTTGTGAACTAGCAGGGAGAATTATGTTTGTTTGTTTTTTAGTGTCTGTTTTTCTAAACACCCAGTGTCAGATACATAATAAATAAAGGATGTGTTTTAGGTTTGTTTGGAATAAATAGAAGAACTGTGTAGTGTGAGCAGCGATAGCCACCGTGATTGAACAGATAAAGCGCCGCCTATACAGGAACCTGCAGGAAGTCAAAATCGATCAACAAAAAAAAATCCAAAAAAGACGTCACAGTACTGGACACCAGAGGTGCAGTGCGGAAACAAGTAGCAAAGATGGAGACAACATACAAAAACAGAATCTCACACATTGGGATTGCTGAAACTCCTCTAGCAAACCCCTGCCACCTGTGAGTTGATGACAGAACCAACACACTGTTTGGGCTGGGCCTGCCTAACACATTGAGAAATAACAATGTACAATGTGGTGCTATGGTCCTCAAAGAGATGCTACTGTAAGTAGGGCTGCACAATATATCGTTTCAGCATCATCATCGCAATGTGCACATGCGCAATAGTCACATCGCAGAGCGTGCAATGTCAAGTAAGGCAAATTAACTCATAACATACAGTAATACACGCCCTCTCTGTGACGTTCTAAGCTCTTTTCCTACTAACTATAGTACTTTTACTCACTTAGGATCCTGCAACTCACCCTGTCTGTGGCTAAAAACACACTCACTTCCTACTACGTCAACCGCGCACGTTACCCACTAGGCCACCTTCTTAAATGAGCAAGGATAGACCTATTCAAGACTTTTGGTGAAAATTCCTGTATTTTTTCATATCGCAATATATATCGTAGATTAAAAAAATATTGCAATGTCAGTTTTTTCCAATATCTATATTGTTATAATGTATAGCTCTTGATCTTGTGTGACAATGTACTGTACGTTTTTAGCTATTTTTGCAACTACTACGCTTGTCTTTTTCAAAGTTCTGTTGTGATGCTTTTAAATGTCTATTATATCCTTTTCTTTTATTCTTTTACTTTCTTCTGTTATCCATTTTATGTGAAGCACTTTGAATTGTCTCTGTGTATGAAATGTGCTCTACAAATAAACTTGACTTGACTACTGTATGATCCACATAAAGCTGTTGGAAAGGAATTGAGAGAAACACATGAGAGCTGACCTCTCTCTCTCACTCTCTCTCTCTCCCCTCTCACTCTCTCTCTCTCCCCTCTCACTCTCTCTCTCTCACTCTCTCTCTCCCCTCTCTCTCTCTCTCTCTCACTATCTCTCTCTCTCTCTCTCCCCTCTCACTCTCTCTCTCTCTCTCTCTCCCCTCTCACTCACTCTCTCTCTCTCTCTCTCTCCCCTCTCTCTCTCTCCCCTCTCACTCTCTCTCTCTCTCCCCTCTCACTCTCTCTCTCACTCTCTCTCTCTCTCCCCCTCTCTCTCTCCCTCTCACTCTCTCTCTCTCTCTCTCTCTCTCTCCCCTCTCACTCTCTCTCTCTCTCTCTCACTCTCTCTCACTCTCTCTCTCTCTCTCTCTCCCCTCTCACTCTCTCTCTCTCTCTCTCCACTCTCTCTCTCTCTCTCTCTCTCTCCTCTCACTCTTAATGTCACTCTTGATCCTCCTCACCCTCTTTAACACTCGACCCTCTTCTTTCTTGAGCAACAAAAGTGCTTCTGTTGGTCTTTACTACATGGTTAGTCTCACTTGGCCAGACTCATCTCCACATAGCATGGTGCCAGCATTGGAGAAAAGGCTCAACCCTGGCTCAACCCACTCATTCTGGTAATTGGCCAGTCCCACTAATGCATATTAATGAGGAGAATAAAGTTTTGTTTGGGAAATGGTGTTGAAGCGTTCTTCTTCCACCTGATTATAAGGAGTTCAACAAAGCTTCAAGCACGTAGAACATTTTTGCAACAACATTGAGGATTTTTTAGTCAATGTTGTCGTTTCCATCCAGGTTTTCTAATGTGACATCATTTGCTAAAAGTACTTGGACAGAAACCAGCTATGTGGTGACGTGTGAAGGCTTCTCCCTACTTTGTCTCTTTCTCCTCGCTCTCATCTCTCTCTCTCGCTCTCTCTCTGTGTCTCTCTCATCTCTCTCATCTCTCTCATTCACCCATCGACAGACAGATCTGCTGCATTCCTATTCACATCCCTCTCTCTGCTCTCTTCCATGCCCCCCCAGGTTTCGGCTGCACTTTTATTCTTGATCTTCTCTCTCTCTCTCTCTCTCTCTCTCTCTCTCTCTCTCTCTCTCTCTCTCTCTCTCTCTCTCTCTCTCTCTCTCTCTCTCTCTCCCTCCACTCATACCTCTCTCTCTCTCTCTCTCTCCCTCCACTCATACCTCTCTCTCTCTCTGTCTCTCTCTCTCTCTCTCTCTCCCTCCCTCCACTCATATCTCTCTCTCTCTCTCTCTCTCTCCACTCATACCTCTCTCTCTCTCTCTCTCTCTCTCTCTCTCTCCACTCATACCTCTCTCTCTCTCTCTCTCTCTCTCCCTCCCTCCACTCATATCTCTCTCTCTCTCTCTCTCCACTCATACCTCTCTCTCTCTCTCGCCACTCATACCTCTCTCTCTCTCTCTCCACTCATATCTCTCTCTCTCTCTCTCCACTCATACCTCTCTCTCTCTCTGTCTCTCTCTCTCCCTCCTTCCACTCATATCTCTCTCTCTCTCTCTCCACTCATACCTCTCTCTCTCTCTCTCTCCACTCATATCTCTCTCTCTCTCTCTCTCTCTCTCTCTCTCTCTCTCTCTCTCTCTCTCTCTCTCTCTCTCTCTCTCTCTCTCTCTACTCATACCTCTCTCTCTCTACTCATACCTCTCTCTCTCGACTCGCCCCGCTCCTCTCCGTGTTGCTTTACCTCCAGTCGTCGTCCTGCTGTCATCCCCTATGGGCTGCCATCCCAACCAAAACCAAGACAGATCAAAGCATGCTGCTGTTCACAGAAGCTGCCAAGATCAAAGGGTGGATATATAGGCAGACTCTCTTTCTCTCTCTCTATCTCACACACACACACACACACACACACACACACACACACACACACACACACACACACACACACACACACACACACACACACACACAGGATGGATCCCATCATACAACTATACAGGGACAGTAGTCTGACAGATAGAGGGCTCTAAGCTGGATATATATATATATATATATATATATATAGTGTGGGGCAAGTTACTTTCAAAATGTAATATACTACATATTACTAGTTACTTTCATTTGAAAGTAATAAGTTACTTTACAATATTACTGTCTGTGTAGAGTAACTGGTTACTTATTACACTACTTTTGCATTACTTTTACCAAAACAACAGCAGCAGCAGAATGACATCGCCGCCCCAGAACCATCCCGAAAAATAATTTCAACCGCCTTGAAGTCAGTGTAAACTGACTTCAAGTAAACTGTCAGTGTAAACTGCTAAAAGTAATATATTACATGTAATATATTACTTTTGTAATGAGTTACCCCCAACACTGTATATATATATATACAGTGCTGTGAAAAAGTATTTACCCCTTCCCGATTTCTTCTGTTTTTGCATGTTTGTCACACTTAAATGATTCAGATCATCAAAGAACATTTAATTTAAGACAAAGACAACATGAGTGAACAGAAAATGCAGCTTTTAAATGATCGTTCCATTTATTGAAGGTAAAGAGTTATTCAAAACCTATATCACCCCATGTGAAAAAGTAATTGCCCCCTGAACCTGAAAAAAGAAAAAAGAAAAAATACTAACTTAACTTTACCACTATTCCTTCAGAAGTTGTAGTTGTCATAGAATGTGTTGCATAGTTGATTGCTCTATTGCTGACAAAAGATGTGTTATTGTAAGTCGCTTTGGATAAAAGCGTCTGCCAAACGACGTAATGTAATGTAAAAATGTAACCTAATAACGGGTTGTGCCACCCTTGGCGGCAACAACTGCAAGCAAAACGTTTGCGATAACTGACAATGAGTCTTTCACATCGCTGTGGAAACATTTTGGCGCACTCTTCTTTGCAGAATTGTTTTAATTCAGCCACATTGGAGGGTTTTCGAGCATGAACTGCCTGTTTAAGGTCATGCCACAGCATCTCAATCGGAATTAAGTCCGGGCTTTGACTAGGCCACTCCAAAACCTTCATTTTGTTTTTCTTGAGCCATTCAGAGGTGGACTTGCTGTTTTTTTCTGATCATTGTCATGTTGCATAACCCAAGTGAGCTTGAGCTTGAGTTCATGAACTGATGACCGGACATTCTCCTTCAGGATTTTCTGGTAGAGAGCAGAATTCATGGTCCCATCAATTATACGTAAGTCGTCCGGGTCCTGAAGCAGCAAAGCAGCCCCAGACCATCAAACTACCACCTCCATGCTTGACTGTTGGTATGATGTTTTTATTGCAGAATGCTGTGTTAGGTTTACAGCAGATGTAACAGGACCCACACCTTCCAAAAAGTTCCACTTTTGCCTCGTCAGTGCACAGAATACTTTCCCAAAAGTTTTGGGCGTCATCAAGATGTTTTTTGGCAAATATGAGACGGACGAGCCTTTGTGTTCTTTCTGCTCAACAGTGGTTTTCGCCTTGGAACCCATGGATGCCATTTTTGCCCAGTCTCTTTCTTATTGTGGAATCATGACCACTGACCTTAACTGAGGCAAATGAGGCCTGCAGTTCTTTAGATGTTCGTCTGGGTTCTTTTGTGACCTGGATGAGTCGTCGATGGAGTAATTTTGGTAGGCTGGCCACTCCTGGGAAGGCTCACCACTGTTCCAAATTTCCTCCATTTGTAGATAATGGTCCTCAGTTCTCTGGAGTCCCAAGGTCTTAGAAATGGCTTTGTGATTGAATTGAACTCAGCTTTAAAAAAAAAGTGTTAATCTATTAACACATTCACTGCCAGCCGTTTTTTTTTTACTGTAGGTAGGTTCTGCCAGAGGGTTTTTTTGAGGATTCTGGCTCATCTTTCAAGACCCGAGGATTCTTTTCTGCTAAGATTTTGTGAACACACAATTATCTCAAAAGAACTAATAGAATGTGTGCTTTCTCTGTCTAAAAGAGTTAGTTTGTAGAGTTAGTAGTTATGTAAGCATTAGCAGTTGAATACAGCATGGTTTCAGCGTCAGAAAAATTATTCTGAGATAAACGGCTTTTTGTGAAATTCGATAGAACAGTCACTTTAACCATTCATTTTTGGCATCAGTAAGACGTTAGACATCTAAACAATAGTTTTGAACAGTAATTTCCTCCATAACAGCAGGAAACCCCCCTCTGCTTCCAACTCCTCCCTCCATGGGCGTTCTCCTCCGCCCTCCTTGGCTCTGCAGCGGGTCTGTGACAAACGAGTTGCTGCAGCCTGGCTGCTGCCTGGCGTCTGGATGGGTTTCGCTCGTTTCTTGGCGGTCCGGTTGAGAGCTCTGATGAAGCTCTTGCGATTCTGGGCTTATTTATGGTGCGTGTTTCAAAGTGTGCATCCAGTCTATTCTTGGAACCCGCCACCGTTGCCACCGCTGTGCATCAGCGCGAAAGTGAAAGCGTTTTCGCCATCAATTTTACAGTATGAGAACGGCTTCCTCGCACTTTTCCCTCCAGTTTTGGGTCGCCTCTTTCTACTGTGGAGAGACATGTCGCCACTCAGTGGGTCGGTAAAATAGATTATACACATTCAATACCTCCAATTCTGGTATAGGAGACGTAAAAGGCTTAGATCAACGTCCCACCATCAAAAAAATAAAATTGATTTTTTTTTACGTAAAAACACGTCATTGGCAGGGAACGGTTGGATTTTGTTTGACGTAAAAACACGTCATTGGCAGTGAACGTGTTAAGGGGGTGATTTTCATCAGGTTCATGTTCCTTTTACCAAATAAAGACGAAAAAACAGAGTTCTGGTGTGCGGGTCTACTTCCTTCAAATGCTCTACTTTTAACCCAGCACCCTTCGACGATGTGCGTATAACCAAACTCTCTCTCTAATCTCTCTCTAACAGTATATTGTGGTGACTGCCCACAGCCGCACACTAAGCATAGACGGTACGAATTCACTACACTACCCAGACGCCCCGCGCGGTGACGTCTGTGGGAACACTATGTAAAGACCCGGATGTATGAATGTTGGGTTGTCAGTATGAATGCAGAGCGCGCAATAAACCAGACAGGATTTTTACTTGCATAACCCAGCGACTCCCTCTTTATTCCCGTGGATTCTACGCGATTCCCTGGATTACTACATTGGTGACCCTGACCACTCTGGGACGTTTTTTTCAGAGTTTTTGAACATGGCTAATGCAGTAGCTTTGAAGCTACCCGAATTTTGGGAGCAGAATGCAAGCGCTTGGTTTGTGCAGGCAGAGGCACAATTCGCCCTGAGGGAAATAACATCGGAGAACATGAAATACTATCATGTGGTGGCTTCCCTGACCAACTCAACAGCTGCGAGGGTGGTGAGTTTGCTGGAAAATCCACCAGCGGAGAACAAATTTACCGCACTGAAAACACATTTGAAGGGGATTTTTTGTTTGTCTGAATCATATACATACATATATACATACTGTATATATATATATATATATATATATATATATATATATACAGTATATATATATATATTTACAGTATGTGTATGTGTGTGTGTGTGTGTGTGTGTGTGTGCGCGCTTTCTTTTTTCTGACGAAGAAATTATGTGATAAATAGCGAACAAAAATAATGAGATTCGGCCTGAACGTCCTAAAAAGTTTCCAAGGCTTCCAAGGCAAGGCGATTTCAGTCTACATCATTTTCCACACATGTAGGCAACTTGTCAAAGTATGTGTATATAAGTATATATATGTATAAGGATATAGATTCTATATCCTTCCACAATGTGTAATAAAAAAAACGGTTTGATTGTAGAGCTCTCGACACACACACATAGGGAATTCCTGCTATTCTTTTGTGTTGGGGTTAGGGGGTGAGGGTTAGCAGGAAGGCTACGTGCTAAACTGAAACACAAAGGAGATGAACTTCCCATCCTTTATAAACTTCCAGCCTGAAGTGAATCATTCTGATGGTGACAGAATTGACTTTTGAACTCCAGAATCCTTCCATTTCAATTTCAAAACGATTTAATTAGGAGACGCCTGCCTAGTGCAGGGCTAGATTCCCTGCCTACTAACACGAGGGTTGCAGGTTCGAACCCCCCTCTCCCCAAAAAAACAAACCAACAACAACAACCTTGTGTTACGTCCGGCTTGGTCGGGCGTCCATACAGGCACAATTGGCCGTGTCTGGAGGTGGGAAGCCATATTAAGCGTATGTGTCCTGGACACTGCGCCAGCGCCTCCTCTGGTCAGTCAGGCCGCTTGGTGGGAATAGCATGATCCTCCACACGTGCTACATCCTGCCGGTGAAACTTCTCGCTGTCAAGTTAAATAATGTCTTGGACTATTTTCAATAATGAAGACTACTTAACACATTCACTGCCAGCCGTTTTTTTTTTACTGTAGGTAGGTTCTGCCAGAGGTTTTTTTTGAGGATTCTGGCTTATCTTTCAAGACCCGAGGATTCTTTTCTGCTAAGATTTTGTGAACACACAATATCTCAAAAGAACTAATAGAATGTGTGCCTTCTCTGTCTAAAAGAGTTAGTTTGTAGAGTTAGTAGTTATGTAAGCATTAGCAGTTGAATACAGCATGGTTTCAGCATCTGAAAAATTATTCAGAGATAAACGGCTTTTTGTGAAATTCGATAGAACAGTCACTTTAACCATTCATTTTTGGCATCAGTAAGACGTCAGACATCTAAACAATAGTTTTGAACAGTAATTTCCTCCATAACAGCAGGAAACCCCCCTCTGCTTCCAACTCCTCCCTCCGTGGGCGTTCTCCTCCGCCCTCCTTGGCTCTGCAGCGGGTCTGTGACAAACGAGTTGCTGCTGCCTGGCTGCTGCCTGGCAGTCTGGATGGGGCTCGCTGGATGGGTTTCGCTCGTTTCTTGGCGGTCCGGTTGAGAGCTCTGATGAAGCTCTTGCGATTCTGGGCTTATTTATGGTGCGTGTTTCAAAGTGTGCATCCAGTCTATTCTTGGAACCCCCCACCGTTGCCACCGCTGTGCGTCAGCGCGAAAGTGAAAGCGTTTTCGCCATCCATTTTACAGTATGAGAACGGCTTCCTCGCGCTTTTCCCTCCAGTTTTGGCTCGCCTCTTTCTACTGTGGAGAGACATGTCGCCACTCAGTGGGTCGGTAAAATAGATTATACACATTCAATACCTCCAATTCTGGTATAGGAGACGTAAAAGGGTTAGATCAACGTCCCACCGTCAAAAAAAAAAAAAAACGATTTTTTTGACGTAAAAACACGTCATTGGCAGTGAACCGTTGGATTTTGTTTGACGTAAAAACACGTCATTGGCAGTGAACGTGTTAACAGCTAACGCCCAGTTCACGTCATATCACAGTGCACGCCCCCTTTCTTTGAGGTTGTATAACCCATTCATTGTTAGGCTCGCCCCCTTTCTCTGATGCTGTCTCCTCACCCATTCACAGTTTACCACACATGTGGCAATAACCAATCAGCCCAAACCATTCCTCTGCAGCTGATCCCAATCACCTAATCAGCGTAGTATATCAGGGTCCCTGTTTTGTACTCTTGTTTGCTATGTGCTGTGTATGTGCCATGTGTCATTCTCAGTTGCTGATCATCATCCTGAATCAGTTTTTGCCCCACCTCCTCCCCTGACCACCACCATCGTCATGACTCCTGATTGAAGAATTCCCTATGGGAGGTTTCCTATCCTATTCTTCACTGACGACGCCCTCATTATCTCAGGAGAGCGTCATCATCATATCATGGAGTCATACGCCAAAATTAATTTGTTGTATCATTAAAGACTTGTTAAACTTTCTACTAGTCTCTCATGATTGAAAAGAAGCAGCTGGCGACTGTGCATGTATCAGAGGAAGCATGCGCTATAGTCTACGATCGGCAGAAGGCGTGGAGCAACGGCCCGGGACAGCACGGGGAATTGGCCAATTACAATTGGGGGGGGGGGGGGGATGGGGTGTTTCTGGAAAAAAAAAGATCAAAAAATATTTAATTAGCTCTTAATTCCAGATAACAGAATGATAAAACTTATGAGGATAGCTGAGTCAGCAACTCTGTCCTTCTGTCTCTACCACCAGCACTGAGGTGTTGGAGTCAGCATTGTGCTTCGCTATATCTTCTTAATTCTGATTAGGATAACTTTTTTTTTTCAATAATTAACTTATGCCATCAATTCCTTCATTTCTTCAGGCATTCACTCTACCTGCTTACTCCTTTTCAGGGTGCTGGGAGTGCTGGGTCCCAGAGCAACTTAGAGAGAGAGTGGTTGTTGTTTTTTTCTCACGCTATATCCCGATTTCGGATAGATACTGTAGGCATATGGTTGAAAATTCGCAAAGTGTTCCTATAACATCACAGAGTATTTGGCTACAGTATCACTGAAGCAATGCACACATCCACCTTTCAAAAGTCTCATTCATATTTCCTTCAGAGCCACACATTTTGGGCTGGCCTCTGATTTATCTTTGATGGTCCCTTTGAAGTGAACATGACCTAACACAGAATTCAATATGTTAGTTCAATGATCTGAGACAGCTCAGTCAATATTTGTGAACATGAGCAACCCTCTTCAAAGCTAAAGTAGAAATACCGCATGGCGCTTGTATGTGTCCGCCAACAAGTCAGCAGTCTACATCCATGTATGTCCAGACTGATAAAATACCTTGAAGCCCACAGCACAGTGGTGTGGCCATTCAGCCTCATGACACTTTAGGCAACAACAGGGATAATGGTTTTCAATGTGGAAAATGGTCCTATCCATACCAATGACACTTTGACTATGCTTGCTCCTCCTGCTTCACGGGAATCACCACCAAACCTAAAAACAGGCTTCAGACCTCCCAGAATAAATTAATTTGGGTCATTCTGAAGCTTCATCCCAGAGTCCATCTCCTCCCCTCCCATTTCCATAGCCTCAGGTGGCTCAGAGTGGAGGAGAGGGTTTCACAAATCAAATTGTGCATGGTTTTCAGGATTTTCAAACGGGAGGCTCCTCGTTACCTCGCTGACTATTTCTGTAAAGTCAGTGAGGTACACGGCTACTCCACTAGAGGAAGCACCTCCAATATTGTTCCCCCCAAATTTAAAACCCTAAAGGGTAAATGCACTTTTTCCTACTCAGCAGCTATTTTATGGAACAAACTCCCTGAGAGTATTAAAACACTTAACTCCAGGTTCTCTTTTAAGCTTGCCTTGAAAAAATGGCTGGTGTGGTCTTAAACCTTTGTGGTCTTAAACTTTTTATTGTTTTCCTTTTATTGTTGTCCTCGGAATAAGTGGGGTTTTAAACCTCTAGGTAGGTTCCGGTTTTTAGTTCTACGAGCTGGTCTCTATCTTATTGTTTATTTGATTGATGCATTTTTTATTAGGTATCTAATTTAACCAGTCACTTAAGGTTTTAGAATTTTTGTTGAGAGTAAAATGTTATTAGTTATTGATTGATGCATTTTAACTTTGTATCTAATTTAACAGTAATTTAAGGTCTTAGAATGTGAGATTTAAGAGTAAAATGTAATTACCTATGTTGTGTTTGTACTTGTCCGCGCACACACGCGCTCATACCTGCACACAGATTCACTCTTCTTGTCCCACACACAAGGACCACAATGGAAACAAGCCCTCGGGCTTTATTGTGTTTTATTCCTTTTGAACAATATGTCAATGTTGTGTTTGTCTTGTACATTCCTGCTATTATTGATTCAATAAAGTCTTCAATCAATCAAAAAACCTGCACTTTTGGTATATGTTTGAATAGAGCATGTTTCTCCAGTTGATAGACAACACCCCGATTACCATAGTATAAAGTTATTAACCATGCGCTGGTCTAAGGTCAGATCCACTCTACACTTCTGCTTATTGGTTGTCAGTTCATGGTCTGGCCAGTCCTCAGATCAGTAGCAGCACCTACTGATGCCACTTACTGTACAGTAAGCTAGTGTCACTCACTCTCTCACACGAGATGTATTTACTCTACACAATAGGGAGGATGATATTGGGATTACTGACACACTGAGCAGAGAACAAGCCACAAGACCAACACAGTGCATCTACCCATGATACCTTGGTCAGACGTTCCTACAGACACAATTGGCCGTGTCTGCGGGTGGGAAGCCGGTGGGGTGTAAGTAAGTCCTGGTCGCTGCACTAGTGCCTCCTCTAGCTGGTCCGGGGGCCTGTTCTGGGGAGAGGGGAACCGGGGGAGGATGGGGGATGGGATAGCGTGTGATCATCCAGTCCTGACGGTGAAAATCCTCGCTGTCAGGCGAAAAGAAGCAGCTGGCGATTGCACATGTATCGGAAGGAAGCATGTGCTAGTCTACAACTCTCCCCAGATCGGCAGAGGGGCTGGAGCAATGACCAGGACAGCAGGGGGAATTGGCCAAGTAAAATTGGGGAGAAACCATGGGCAAATTCAGAATAAAACTTGACCAAGAAAACATCAGATCTGTCACACGGGATGGGGGCACAAAAAGACACTTTCAGCTGCAGTGTGAACAGGGCCTTAGGCTACATCTTCGCTAGTCCCTTTTCCATAAAACGGGCAGAATATGTTAACTGAAGCGTTCTATATACACTAATCCTTCTCTTTGTCCACACAGCCCCCCTGAAAACGGCTATCGCCTATACATAACACAAGGCATATATATTATATTTATTTATTTTTGAATTGAAAAGTATAAAGTAGACTAGTTCTAGCCTACATTATGTTAACTCGATAATAAATTAGACTCGCATGCATAGGACGTGTTTATGTTCTCTAAAGGTCAGAAAGCACACACTAAAGCATCCTCTCCTCCTTTTCTCCTTCAGTCACCTTATCAGCCAGCCTTCCCTTCACAATCAATCATCCCATCATCACACCCTCTTTTAACAATCCATCATTTCATCATCCGGTTGCCTTTTAACAATCTGTCATTTCATCGCATAACCATCTGACATGCCATCGGCCCTCGCACAGCTGGCCAACAGCTGGAGCAGCAACAGGGGGTGAAAGAGAGAGAGAGAGAGAGAGAGAGAGAGACTGTGTGTGTGTGTGGGTGTGTGTGTGTGTGTGTGTGTGTGTGTGTGTGTGTGCGTGTGTGTGCGTGTGCATGTGCATGTGCATAGACTTACAGTACAGACCACTGGAGGCCACTGTAAACCCATGGGATCCCTTTGAAGGTCGTCTCTTTCAAAAGCATGTTAAAGGACATGCAAACGGCAAAGATTTCAGACAGAATAGCGAACATGAATGTTAAAAAAAAACACATTTTACAAATGAAAACTTTGTATGAAATAGACTGACCAGGTGGATCCTGGTGGAAGCCTTTCCCATATTAAATGTTGGTATTTTAAACACTGGGCCCAAGATCCCTATTATAGAAACCACAACTGTGAGCATCATGTTTTTCCCTTTTTTCCCCTGTTAATTTGAATTGATTTCTGGGCGTCCGGGTAGTGTAGCGGTAGATTCCCTGCCTACTGTACCAAGACGAGGGTCGCAGGTTCGTATCCCCGTGTTATCTCTGGCTTGGTCAGGCGTCCATACAGGCACGATTGGCCGTGCCTGAGGGTGGGAAGCCGGATTGGGGGTATGTGTCCTGGTCGCTGCAGTAACGCCTCCTCTGGTCCGTCGATGCGAGCTGGTGGGAATAGCGTGAGCTTCCCATGTGCTACGTCCTACCGGTGGAGCTCCTCACTGTCACGTGAAAAAAAGCGGTTGGCAACTGTGCATGTGTCGGAGGAAGCATGGTGCTCTCCCCAGCTCGGCAGAGGGTGGAGCAGCGACCGGGGCAGCCAATAGGGCAGCATGGGAATAAATTGGCCAAGTATAATTGGAGAGAAAATGGGGAAACATCAGATTTCTTTTTTTATTTCTTCCAAATTACATCGAATTTCTAGGTTATTATAATAAAAACTATTAAGAACCTGGACATCTTTACCTTAATACGATTCAAGCATTGGAGGAAACAATGGCCATTTGGTATAATTTACACACAAACAATTTTTTTTTTTTTTTTTACTATCCTAGCTGCCACTTGTAAATAGTATATACTGTGAATATCACACTTTTCACTAAAAATCACCATATCATATGAAGCTAAATCTTGAATGGAGCAACAATGCTCCAGTATAATAGACCAATAATAATTTGCAAAACATGAAGGCCTTTGCTCCTTTTTAGAGATACATCTAATTGCAGCGCCGCAGAGCCAGCTGGCTACGCCTCTTGACACGGTCTGGCTACGCCTCTTGACACGATCTGGCTACGCCTCTTGACACGGTCTGGTATACACATCACCCTTCAAAATAAAATACTCGTTATTTTTCTCTTGATTTAAAGAATTACAAGAACAATTATGCTTTCTATCTTCCACACTGAGCGTAGTTAGGCTCGTTTTCAACTCACCCAACACATTTTGTTTTTCATACTGTATATTTTATGGATTTGGAAAATGTTTCTAAATCATTTTTAAAGGTTGTAGACAGAGTAGAGTTTTGCTATACAGTATTTACATTTCTGTATAAAATATTTGGTCAAAATAATTACATTGTTCATTAAAAATAATTTTTTTTTACCTTCAATGAATATTCAAAATTTGACAGTTTCAAGTATAAATGGTGGTAGTGCATCAATGCTATATTTAATCCATAAATAAAAATAAATAATATAAAAATAAATAAATAAATACATACATAAATACAAAATAAATGAATAAATAAAAATAAATAAATAATAGGCTACAAAAAATAAAAATAAAAATACATAGCTAAAAAAAAAATCAATAAAGTCTCTGCCTTTATACACTGTTCTCAAACTTTTTCATGTCAAGGTCCCCTAAACTAAAACAAATTAGACCACATGGACCCTCATTCGATCATATTTGATCAGGGTCCCCCATCTGATATTAGATGTTTTATTAGGACATAGTGTGTGGCACCCATGGCCAACATTCTGTCATTGTCAACACAAAAACAGCCCTATATTGCAGCAGACAGACAATCAGACAGACAGACAGACAGACGGGGATCACAGACAAAGCTGTCTGTAGCAGGGCTGAGCAAGTGGACCTGGCTGAAATATCAGTTCTGGAATGAAGGTGAGTAACGTTATTTCGGTATGTTTTATGTTTGTCATTTTTATGTTGTCCTCTCCATGTGGCCATGCTTGCAAACTTATATCAGCTATAACAGATGTGTATGTTACATTAATGTGCTTTCAACAGGTAGACAGACAGTCAATATCCTACTTTCCGACTTTCTGTCTGTCTGCTCGACTGTCTCACTGTCTGCCTGTCTACCTGACTGACTGTTGTCAGACTGACTGCCTGTCTACCTGTCTGTCTGTCTGCCTGACTGTCTCACTGTCTGCCTGTCTACCTGACTGTCAGTGTCTGAACTGACTGTGTGTTTCACTGTCTGTCTACCTGACTGACTGATGTCTGTCTGTCACTGACTGACTGACTGTCTGTCAGACTGTCTACCTGACTGACTGACTGACCGACTGTCTGTCTGTCTAATTGTCTGCCTGACTGTCTCACTGTCTGCCTGTCTATCAGACTGACTGCCTGTCTACCTGACTGTCTGTCTACCTGACTGACCGTCTGTCTGTCTCACTGTCTGCCTGACTCTCTCACTGTCTGCCTGTCTACCTGACTGACTGTCTCACTGTCTGCCTGACTGTCTGCCTGTCCCACTGTCTGTCAGTGTCTGAACTGACTGTGTGTTTCACTGTCTGCCTGTCTACCTGACTGACTGATGTCTGTCTGCCACTGACTGACTGACTGACTGACTGTCACACTGGATGTTATGGTCTTCGTCACCAGTGTCCGGGCCGGCCTCCTGAAAGGTTCCGCCTGTGTCGTTGGTGTAGAGGGCGTACAACAGGTGTAGAGGGCATCCGGGAGGCAGGGCCGAAGGGTGGAGCAACCCTGGACGATGGCCCGGACACCAACGACACAGGCGGAACCTTTCAGGAGGCCGGCCCGGACACTGGTGACGAAGACCATGACGTGGCTGGGCGGTGCAGAAAGCTGGCGACTAAGGATGGGCAAAAACAAAAGGGGTCAGACGTCACAGCCCTAAAAGAGGCCTTGATTGTCATGCCTGGCCTAATGTCAAATTCAAAGCAACAAAGCTATACACTAAATTACATAACATCCAGTGTGACAGTCAGTCAGTCAGTCAGTCAGTGGCAGACAGACATCAGTCAGTCAGGTAGACAGGCAGACAGTGAAACACACAGTCAGTTCAGACACTGACAGACAGTGGGACAGGCAGACAGTCAGGCAGACAGTGAGACAGTCAGTCAGGTAGACAGGCAGACAGTGAGAGAGTCAGGCAGATAGTGAGACAGACAGACGGTCAGTCAGGTAGACAGACAGTCAGGTAGACAGGCAGTCAGTCTGATAGACAGGCAGACAGTGAGACAGTCAGGCAGACAATTAGACAGACAGACGGTCGGTCAGTCAGTCAGTCAGGTAGACAGTCTGACAGACAGTCAGTCAGTCAGTGACAGACAGACATCAGTCAGTCAGGTAGACAGACAGTGAAACACACAGTCAGTTCAGACACTGACAGACAGGTAGACAGGCAGTCAGTCTGACAACAGTCAGTCAGGTAGACAGGCAGACAGTGAGACAGTCGAGCAGACAGACAGAAAGTCGGAAAGTAGGATATTGACTGTCTGTCTACCTGTTGAAAGCACATTAATGTAACATACACATCTGTTATAGCTGATATAAGTTTGCAAGCATGGCCACATGGAGAGGACAACATAAAAATGACAAACATAAAACATACCGAAATAACGTTACTCACCTTCATTCCAGAACTGATATTTCAGCCAGGTCCACTTGCTCAGCCCTGCTACAGACAGCTTTGTCTGTGATCCCCGTCTGTCTGTCTGTCTGTCTGTCTGTCTGTCTGTCTGTCTGCTGCAATATAGGGCTGTTTTTGTGTTGACAATGACAGAATGTTGGCCATGGGTGCCACACACTATCTCCTAATAAAACATCTAATATCAGATGGGGGACCCTGATCAAATATGATCGAATGAGGGTCCATGTGGTCTAATTTGTTTTAGTTTAGGGGACCTTGACATGAAAAAGTTTGAGAACAGTGTATAAAGGCAGAGACCTTATTGATTTTTTTTTAGCTATGTATTTTTATTTTTTATTTTTTGTAGCCTATTATTTATTTATTTTTATTTATTCATTTATTTTGTATTTATGTATGTATTTATTTATTTATTTTTATATTATTTATTTTTATTTATGGATTAAATATAGCATTGATGCACTACCACCATTTATACTTGAAACTGTCAAATTTTGAATATTCATTGAAGGTAAAAATTTTTAATTTTTAATGAACAATGTAATTATTTTGACCAAATATTTTATACAGAAATGTAAATACTGTATAGCAAAACTCTACTCTGTCTACAAACTTTAAAAATGATTTAGAAACATTTTCCAAATCCATAAAATATACAGTATGAAAAACAAAATGTGTTGGGTGAGTTGAAAACGAGCCTAACTACGCTCAGTGTGGAAGATAGAAAGCATAATTGTTCTTGTAATTCTTTAAATCAAGAGAAAAATAACGAGTATTTTATTTTGAAGGGTGATGTGTATACCAGACCGTGTCAAGAGGCGTAGCCAGATCGTGTCAAGAGGCGTAGCCAGACCGTGTCAAGAGGCGTAGCCAGCTGGCTCTGCGGCGCTGCAATTAGATGATGTTGCCTTTTTAGGGGACAACACAAGCCACTTGCGTTGACTTCAATGTGAAATAGCAGTACCAAAAAAATCTATAGAAAAAGAACAGGATTAATTTCGTTCATAAATGACCCGAAAGAAACCATGACATTAAAATATATTTCAACTCGGCCGGCCACAGAATGCGCAAGATACATCGACATGAGGTACTTGCCTTATTTGAACGCTGTATCCAGTTTCCACCAGGTTACATGCATCGTCCACATTGACGGTGTCACCCCTGCTCTATATCTAGCGCAGACCCATTTTTTTTTATTGTTAGTGAAACTATAACAACACACCAACTCTGCGGCATATCTCTATCAAATTAAACCGTTTTAAATAGTTTGTTTGAAGTGGTTTCGGCTTCATGTACCGTCTTTTACTATGGTGGGTTTCCCCTAAAAAGGGGCGTGGCCTTGGCGCTGGACGCTTGAAGACGCGGCGCAGTTCTGGTCTATATCTGTGTGGAGAAATATGAATGCACATATATCATGTTTACTACTCAAAGGAACTAAGCAAGCAGCATATCCTCTGGCCATATGAGCACAGGCTAAACAGCTGTTTCCAGGAGTCACCACCTCTTCCAGCTGCATGACTGAACTCTTCCTGAAGAGGGCAGCAGCATGTCCTGTATCTCCTCCACCTCCCTGGTCAGCTAGTCTCTCAAGCCAGACTGTCTCTTCTACATTCTGCCAATGCAGCTTAAACAGTCTGTAATTTACACCCACAGAACATGGACAAAGGAAGTTGGGGACAAAGGACGTTTTAGGAGGGACATCCGGGACATCCCGCTATAATCGCGCATTATTTTCCCCCGAGCTTCCCTTTCCGTTTTGACCAAGTTTTGCTGCTGAACAATTGACTCACACACACTGCAACGCACTGTCACTTTGTTGTGCACCATTATTGTATTGTACTGTATTGTGGTTTGTGTTATGTCTACACGCACTGTGTACAGACATGTCTGTATTCACATGTAGCCTACATAGTTATGTAGGTCTACACCCTTTTTCTGTCGGTCTTTGTGACCATGTCCTTGTGTATGTAAGGCTGAGGGTGCTCAGAGCATAAAGAATTTTCATTGTATTATACATACACATTATATGACAATAAACTACTTGAAACTTGAAACTTGTTTTCATGGCTCAAATTACAGACGTTTAGGCGGAAGCATTTGAAAATTGCAAGAGCCAACCGTCTGTTTTAAGAGACTACTGGTCAGCCTTTTCATCCTTTAACATGCCACCACCTCCTGCATCCATTAACGTGTGTGTGTGTGTGTGTGTGTGTGTGTGTGTGTGTGTGTGTGTGTGGCTGGCAGCATGTGTGTGTGTGCGTGTGTGTGTGTGTGTGTGTGTGTGTGTGTGTGTGTGTGGCTGGCAGCATGTGTGTTGCTGGGTTGTCGTGTGACAATAAAGACGGGTTTGTCCGTCCGACTTTGAACTTTGAACTCGGTCTACTTCTCTTCTCCTCCTGTTAGCAATTGACCTGGCATTGTAACTGACATGTGCATTTTACCAGACGTAAACTGTGTACATAAATAAACGTATACCCGACGATGATAGAAATAGAGAGAGAGTGAGAAATCTAGAGAGAACGTTCAAAGCAAACTTTCAGAGTTTGCTTCACATGGGCTTTCATTTACTTTCAGAATTTAGGCCACTGGGCAAGAATGAATTGATGTTGCGGGGAAGTGGATCGCGGACTATCACCCTCACATCACACGGGAATAGCTTGAAACTCGGCTGGTAAAATATGCAGGTTTATTCAAATCAGGAGAGATATAGGATTCCAGCCAAGTTGTTGCTTATGCCAGAGATAATATAGCCTGATATATATAGATAATATATACTTGTTTTGAACTATAGGCACTTGCGTGGACATGATGGCTGCCTCATGAATCCTGCATGCGTCTGTTTGGAGCCTACATACAACATACAGTTCTGGGGACAAGGGGACACGCCTGAGACACGCAAAACAGACCAAACTCATAGTTAAAAGCAAGTAGATCTCCAGCTTTATACTTTGCATTTTGCTGCGTCATGTGACTGACATCATGTGACTGACATCATGTGACAACCTAAAACAACACAAAGAGAAAGAAGCACGCAACCACTTCCTGACTGCACCGACACAATGAACATAATAAAACCTCTGTGTTTCTCAACCAGTGCGAGCGCCCTCTAGTGGGCCGTGAAATATTTTCAAGTTGAAGCTGAGTGCTTTCTCTCTCAATAACCTCCTAATTACTGCTTATTGATAGTAAGTATGAGATAGTATAAGATATTGATATGCGTTCGTGGTACTACCACCTTCTAAGGCCCATACTGAGCAAAGCATAAGATTGTCATTGTAATTTATGTACAACAACTTCCTTCCTTATGATTGATAAGCAGCATGAGGCGGGCAAAATTCTTTTTTAATGGCCTAGTCGTTGTAGAATATGGGCATTGCAGAATAAATCATTAATAAGTGCTTTATAATGACTGATAAACAGCCAATATGCTACTCATATGCATGCAAGCAAGTTAATGATGAATATGTGTGTGTACCTTAAAGGGACAGCTCACCCTAAAATCCAAGAAACATATTTTTCCTCTCACCTGTAGTGCTATTTATCCATCTATATCGTTTTGGGATAGTTGCATGAGATTTGGAGATATCGGCCGCAGAGATGTCTGCCTTCTCTTGAATACAATGGAACTGGATGGCACTCGGCTTGTAGGGCTCAAAGTGCCAAAGAAATACATTTGAAAAACTCAACAGCAGCACATCTCTTTCCAGAAATCATGACCCGGTTACTCAAGATAATGCACATACTTTGTTGTGAGCAGTTTCACGTAGGGATGTCGACGGTTAACCGTTAACCGGTTAACCGCCGAGAACGTCTTTGGTCGGTTAAGCATGTCGGTTAAACGGTCAATTTCCATGTTAATTTGCATATAACAGTGTTGCCAATGTGGCGATTCCCCCCCCTCCTTCGTGGTCAGCAATGTAACATAAGCATATTAAACGATGGGGCAAGTATTAATCAAGCTAGATTTGGAAATAAACACATGGTTCATGTTGATTTTATCTACCTGATGTCTGATCAAACGCATTCCGCAGTGAAGCACACACACAGCTGAACACCTGCTGCAGTCACAGAGTCACAGTGAAGTGAGCGCACTGACTGCCCCGCCCCTCTGCTGCTCCTGTCTGAGCACACAGCTCAGATGTGCTCTGTGACCACTTCAGAATGATTAACACACCCAGCGAAACAATCAGCTCATACATGTTCTATAGTTTTGTTAACTCTGTGTGTGCTGTCATTAATTTTTCTTCACTGGCTCATTCGGTCTAACTCTCTCCCTCCCTCTCTGCATGTTCATCATGCACACGCATGCATACGCTCGCACTCAATGATGAAACAGTAGTTTTTACCGTGTTACAAAAATGACATGAAGCGGTCGAATTGACGATTCAAAAGTATCAATTAACGTTAACGTTACTGTCCAACACATGGCAGTTCGGATAAATTGTTTCACAAGAGACTGCGTGCGGAGTGCGGACTCGTTTTTATAATGTTGTGGAGCCCTGCAAGACACAGAGAGCACAGCCCTCGCCGCGTGTGTGAAGAGAGAGAGAGAACGGGTGAGACAGAAGCAAACTATTTTTTTGCAGATCTCAAAAGCAGGTAAACCACTGTGGGATTAGTGAGACTATTGCTAAAAGAGAAGATACTGTAGTGATGCACACTTTATCAGTGCGCCCTCGCCTGCAGCCTGGGCTGGTGTCCGCTCAAACAGTACTTCACGGGGCGGCTGCGTGTCAATTGACGTGTCCTTAATATGCAAAGCGTGCAGCTCTAAGCAGTATAGCCTATCGGAGGAATGTTTTTGTTTAGATGGCTGGAGGGTTCAACTTGTCTTCTCGTTTAGTTAATGTGTTTTTTTCTGCTTGTAGATGTCAAAATAAACGCTTTCTAATGAAAAAAAATCAAGCATTTGTTGTGGTAATGGTTTAATGGGGCACAGACAGTAAAATAGCACATTTTAATCTTCTCGGTAAAACCGACAGTTGTCGGCTAATGAGTGTCGGTTGTCGGCCAAGAAAAATTATGATTTTCGACAACTATTTTTCTATATTTTCTTTTGCAGGTGTAGTTCGGTCAAAAGAAAATAGTTCCTCCATGAAACTGCTCATAACAAGGTCTGTGGATTATCTTGAGTAACGGGGTCATGATTTCTGGAAAAATACATTGCTGTTGAGTTTTTCAAATGTATTTCTTTGGCACTTTGAGCACCACAAGCCGAGTGCCATCCAGTTCGATTGTATTGGAGAGAAGGCAGAAACTCTGCGGCCGATATCTCCAAAACTCAGGCAACTAACACAAAATGATATAGATGGTGTCATGCCCTCAACCTCTGCCTCCTAGTCTCTCTCGCCCCCTCCTTTCTGTTGTGATTACAGGATTGGAGCCAGGTGTGTGGAGCTGATCTCCAGCTATCGCAGCTGCCAAGCATCACCAATCAGCAGGCTTCATATACCCAGCCCAGACGTCAAGACACTGTCAGATTATCTTCTCACCTGCATGGAGAGGAACGTCTGCTGCCCTAACTCTGACCACCTGGGCCAATCCTCCCCTGTCTGTCTGCCTGCTCGCCATCTGCCTGGACTTCAGCCTACCTGCTCTCTGCTCGCCTGGACTTCAGCCTACCTGCTCTCTGCCCGCCTGGACTTCAGCCTGCTTGCTCTCTGCCAGCCCGGACTTCTGGATGCCTGCTCGTTCACCTACCTGGACTCTAGCCTACCATCCTGCAACCTGGGTATCTCGTCCATCCGGACTCAACCAATAACATTTAAATAAACAAACTGTGTTACAACTTGATATTCTGTCTCTGTCTGTCTCTGCCCTTGAGTCCAACAAACAAAACCCTAACAGGATAATCTGACCAAAATGGACTCGGCAGAGGCAGAAGCAATGAGACAAGCGCTTGCTCAGCAGGGCCAATGGCTAGGAGGCCAGGAGGAGCGTCTGCGGACCATGACCACAGAAATGCAGAGGCTTGGTGTGACCATCACGGGCCTCACCGAGCGTCTGACACCAGCTCCAGTTGCCGCTCTGCCTCAGCCCGACCAGCCAGCGCTGCCTGCTACCACAGCTCCGGAGCCTCACATCCCACCTCCAGCAAAATACTCAGGTGATCCACACAGCTGTCGTCAATTTCTCACACAGTGTCAATTGTCGTTCAACGCTCAGCCCATCCGCTTCTTTACGGAAGCTGCCAAAATTGCATACCTGGTTAACCTACTGGAGGGACCCCCGCTTAACTTTTTCAATGCTCTCTTTGAACAGGGCTCTCCGCTCACCCAGTCCTTTGCGGGATTTGCTGTCGAGCTCAAACGAGTGTACGACCATCCAATACGAGGGCAACAGGCGGGGCAGCGTCTGTTGACTCTTCGCCAAGGAAGACTCCCAGTCCGTGAGTTTATAAGCCAGTTCCACAGTTTGGCTGTTGAGTCGGGGTGGGATAATGTGGCCCTCATTGCAGCATTTCAGAATGGTCTGAATAGAGAGATTGGAAGGGAAATAGCACTACGGGGGGAACTAAATTCCTTAGACGCCGCCATTAGTCTGGCCATTAAGATTGCGGATCAAATCGCTCTGTGGCGTACTGACAACCCCAGCCACCGTATTTCGGATTGCCCCGTCCGTCCAGTAAAAGGGCCGGCTCGGCAATAGTTAGAGAGATATTGTCGAGTCGAGCAACCACTGCCTCTCTCCCTGTCCGTCCACAGCTCGATGCCGCCATCGTGTGGTGCCAGCAAACCATTACACTCTCTGCACTCATAGACTCTGGAGCCGATGAGAATTTCATTCATAATGGTACGTGCCAGCAGTGGGGCATCGAGACTGAGCCCCTCGATGTCCCACTAAATACTACAGCCCTTAACGGGGTACTGCTGGCCCAAGTGGACAGAAAAACCATTCCTCTGTCCCTTCACATGTTTGGGAATCATCAAGAAAAAATTCAGTTTCACATCATTCATTCTCCCAATGTTCCTCTAGTGTTGGGATTCCCCTGGTTGAAACTCCATAACCCCCAGATCAACTGGACCACCGGCACGGTGGGGTCATGGAGCTCCTTCTGCCATGCCAACTGCCTCCGTTCCGCCCAGACACCTTCCTCTGAGCCTCTACCAGTACCAGAACCTCCAGATCTGTCATCGGTTCCAAAAGAATATCATGACCTCGCTCCTGCATTCAGTAAACAACAGGCATTAACACTCCCTCCGCACAGACCATACGATTGCGAGGTAAAGCTTTTGCCCGGAGCTCCTCTACCCTCTAGCAGGCTCTACAACCTCTCTCTGCCGGAACAGCAAGCCATGGGGAAATACATCCAGGACTCCTTGGCAGCGGGGATCATCCGACCTTCATCCTCTCCGGTGGGTGCAGGTGCCTTCTTCGTGGGCAAGAAGGATGGGTCTTTGAGACCATGTATAGACTATAAAAAACTAAATGACATCACAGTTAAAAACAAGTACTGCCTGCCTCTGATTGACTCTGCTTTTGTGCCCCTTCATGACGCCACCGTGTTTTCAAAACTGGACCTCCGGAACGCGTACCACCTGGTGCGCATCAAAGATGGAGATGAATGGAAGACTGCTTTCAACACTCACCTGGGCCATTTTGAGTACCTGGTGATGCCTTTCGGCCTCACTAATGCGCCCGCAGTCTTCCAGGCACTCGTCAACGATGTACTCAGGGACATGATTGGTCAATTTGCATTTGTTTACCTTGATGACATTCTGATTTACTCCCAGTCTCTCCAGGAACACCAGAAACATGTGCGGGCAGTGCTGCAGCGTCTCCTAGAAAACAGACTGTTTGCTAAGGCAGAAAAGTGTGAATTTCATGCTTCCACGGTGCACTTCCTGGGTTTCGTCATCTCCCCGGGGAAAATGGAGATGGAGCCGGCGAAAGTGACAGCAGTTCTGGATTGGCCTGTGCCTACTAGCCGCAAAAAGTTACAAATGTTTCTAGGATTTGCCAACTTCTATCGAAGATTTGTCCGTAATTACAGCACCATAGCAGCCCCCCTGACTGCACTCACTTCCACCTCCATCTCGTTTCGATGGACACCGGAGGCGGAGACCGCCTTTGGGGAGCTCAAGCGCAGGTTTGTCTCCGCTCCAGTGCTCATCCAGGCAGACCGGACCCGGCAGTTCATTGTGGAGGTGGACGCTTCTAATGTGGGGGTAGGTGCAATCCTCTCTCAGCGCACACTGGCTGATGACAAATTGCATCCATGTGCCTTTCTGTCCTATAAACTTTCCCCCGCAGAAAGAAACTACGACGTCGGCAATAGAGAGCTTCTGGCTGTGAAGGTGGCGCTGGAGGAGTGGCGACACTGGCTAGAGGGGGCCGAGCATCCATTCGTCGTATGGACAGACCACAAAAACCTCACCTACATCAAGGAGGCGAAGCGGCTTAACTCACGCCAAGCAGGGTGGGCTCTGTTTTTTGGCAGGTTTAATTTCACACTCACCTACCGCCCCGGTTCGAGGAACGTGAAGCCTGATGCGCTGTCACGCCAGTTTGCGGTGGAGGAGGCAAACATGGACCCAGAGCCCATTCTTCCATCTTCATGTGTCATCGCTGCCGTTACCTGGGAGATCGAATCTAAGGTCCGCCAAGCCCAGAGGGCCCAGCCCGACCCAGGTAATGGTCCTCCTAACCGTCTGTTTGTACCTGATTCTGTCCGCTCCCAGGTTCTGCAATGGGCTCACTCATCCCGCCTGACCTGTCACCCGGGGGTGCGTCGGACAATGGCCTTCCTCCGGCAGAGTTTCTGGTGGCCCACCATGGACCAGGATACACGGTCATATGTTGCAGCTTGCTCTGTCTGCGCGCGCAGCAAGACCTCCACAAAGCCCAGCTCTGGCCTGCTCCGTCCACTGCCTGTACCCAGCCGGCCATGGTCACACATAGCAGTGGACTTCGTCACTGGCCTTCCCCCATCTGGAGGTAACACCACAGTTCTTACTGTCATAGACCGTTTTTCAAAGGCAGTACACTTCATTGCCCTGCCCAAGCTGCCTTCCGCTAGGGAGACAGCCGATCTATTAGTGCAACATGTGTTTCGGGTACATGGGCTGCCTGCAGACATTGTCTCCGACAGGGGGCCTCAATTCACCTCACAGGTCTGGAGGGCATTCTGCACGGCCATGGGAGCCACCGTCAGCTTATCTTCGGGGTACCATCCTCAGACCAACGGACAGACTGAGCGAGCGAACCAGGAGATGGAAGCAGCTCTTCGCTGTATCACCGCGGCAAACCCCTCCTCTTGGAGCTCACAGCTGCCCTGGGTGGAGTACGCCCACAATACACTTCCCAACGCCTCCTCAGGTATGTCTCCGTTTGAATGTTCTTTGGGCTATCAACCTCCTCTGTTGTCAGGCCAGGAGGAGGAGATTGCAGTGCCTTCAGTTCAGGCCCAGATGCGCCGCTGCCGCGCTACCTGGAAAAGAGCCCGCGCCGCATTACTCCGAGCTGCCTCCAGGTCACGGGTCCAGGCCGACCGTCGCCGTGTGCCAGCTCCAGCCTACGCTCCAGGGCAGAAGGTATGGCTGCTTTCGAGAGATCTGCCTCTCAAGGTGGATTCTCGAAAGCTTGCACCTCGCTACGTTGGGCCGTATGAAATTGAAACCATCATTAACCCATGTGCTGTTCGGCTTAAGCTCCCTTCCTCCCTTAAAAGGATCCATCCCACATTTCATGTGTCTCTGTTAAAGCCGGTGCAGTCCAGTGCTCTTGTCCCTCCCACAGCCGCCCCTCCTCCTCCTCGGATGGTGGAGGGTGGTCCAGTCTACACCGTGAGGCGTATCCTGGATGTCCGTCGCCGGGGCCGCGGATTCCAGTATTTGGTCGACTGGGAGGGATATGGTCCGGAGGAGCGCTGCTGGGTCCCTCGGCGGAACATACTGGACCCCACGCTCATCCGGGACTTCCGTCGCCAGCACCCTGACGGAGCCAGGCGTGCGCCAGGTGGCGCCCGTAGAGGGGGGGGGTACTGTCATGCCCTCAACCTCTGCCTCCTAGTCTCTCTCGCCCCCTCCTTTCTGTTGTGATTACAGGATTGGAGCCAGGTGTGTGGAGCTGATCTCCAGCTATCGCAGCTGCCAAGCATCACCAATCAGCAGGCTTCATATACCCAGCCCAGACGTCAAGACACTGTCAGATTATCTTCTCACCTGCATGGAGAGGAACATCTGCTGCCCTAACTCTGACCACCTGGGCCAATCCTCCCCTGTCTGTCTGCCTGCTCGCCATCTGCCTGGACTTCAGCCTACCTGCTCTCTGCTCGCCTGGACTTCAGCCTACCTGCTCTCTGCCCGCCTGGACTTCAGCCTGCTTGCTCTCTGCCAGCCCGGACTTCTGGATGCCTGCTCGTTCACCTACCTGGACTCTAGCCTACCATCCTGCAACCTGGGTATCTCGTCCATCCGGACTCAACCAATAACATTTAAATAAACAAACTGTGTTACAACTTGATATTCTGTCTCTGTCTGTCTCTGCCCTTGAGTCCAACAAACAAAACCCTAACAGATGGATAAATAGCACTGCAGGTGAGAGGGAATATATGTATTTTGGATTTTAGGGTGAGCTGTCCCTTTAATATAAAGTGTTGCCCAGGCTAGCAACATGCTGCTGTGTGCCACAATCCACTATTGTGTTGTATTCCCCTACATCTCGACAGCCCAAAAAGAGGAACGCCTTTCATGTATGTGACAGGACATCAATATTGGCCAGTTTAGCGTTATCTTCAAAGCAACTCGCCTGGCAAATGGAATTGAGCACTGCTTGAGCAGCTCAAATATTTGACAGCATCTTTCAAATAGATACTTTCTCCTCTGAATTGAAAGATAATAACTCGCTGTGAGCAGATGAGCGATGTCACGCCTGCTGTTTGATAGAGTCTCTGGAAAGAGCCCCACGTCGTCTTAACTGCACGAGCTCTCTGATAACCTCAACATTAAGTGACGCTCGACTGGGAAAAATAATAGCATGCGGCGTATCAAATATATATATATATAATCCCACCCTGCTCTGTTCTGGCTATCTGAGAGGGAAGCTGTCCACGCCACACAAAGCAACGTCGGCCCATCTGCCATGCAGCCTGCAAGCAACTACTGTATAATCCTATATGTTGCTTCTTCTTCTTCTTCTGTGGTGTTTTATGGCAGTTGGCATCCTTTATGTTGCATTACCGCCTCCTTCCGGATTTATCCATCCACTGTTTCCCTACATTCTCGATCGATCTCCCCTATATATGTAGCGAGTCAGTCTCTCGTCAGCACCGTCTCTCTTGCTAACTCACATTTCATGACATTGGTAACTTAGATAGATGCACAGGTGCCTGATCGAGGTGGGAGAGGGAACGAATGGGGATGAGAGAGAGACAATGAGAGGCAGAAGGAGAGAGAGTTTAGGAGGAGGGGGTTAAGAGCGCAACAGAGGGAGAACACAGATTCAGTTTTAAAGGGTAAAGGGTGGGGGTGCACACACACACACACACGCACGCACACACTGAAATGGACAAAACGTGTACTGGTTTAATTTCAAACTTGCACTGGTTTCATTTCACACACGATACACACACACACACACACGCACGCACGCGCGCACAAAAAACCCCATAGACTTTTTCACTGAAGAACCCAGAAAATACTTCCGGACTCATTCCTGTGGCTCTCTATTCACCTTATTCTTTGCCCATACAAGGACGCTTCTGCATGACGTCATTTTGTAATCGTCTTTCCGGTTTTAGGCACGGAAGTAGAGTACGCCTACCGCAGTCATTTTTAGACTTGCTTCAAAAAGCTGTTTTCAAGCAAAAAAAACCCAAACTGTTTTAAAGTTTTAATATTTTTCGGGTGAGAACGTAACTTATATGTGACCACTTTATCAGAATAAGCCTATTTGTAAATCTTTAACGAGCAGCGAGGACCGGGAGCGCCGGTCGGACTAGCTATCTATCAAACCCTACTGTAGGCTACTGGCAGTGAGAAAACACTGTCGACGTGCTTTTGTAACTAACGTTAAATGCCGACTGGGTACAGCCATCGGCTCCTCGCAGCAGTAACGTTATGAACATGTAACTGAAGTTGGCCGCAGACAGTGTAGCTTAATTCTGAATGTTGCCAAACTTCATTCATTATTATAGTGACGTTTTGTTTTGAAATTGGCCGTCGACTAGCGCTGAACCGGAAGAACAAATACAATTGCGTGCAACGCGGAAAAGAGAGAAAAAGTGGGAGTGGTGAATAAGGTGAATAAACTTGCCTATTATGTTATTGTTAAACCTTTACCACGTTTCCGCCTGCCTCTATTTGAATATGAAAACATTACCCATATTCTCCCATTCCTCTCTGCTCTCAGAGATGTGTATTTAGTTTTATCTGACCTTGCTTTCCCCCGGCTTAGCCTCGTTCAGATAGGATATATCTCATGTTGAGGAGAGAGCAGTAACAGCAGTGACCAGTTACCCAAGGAGAGACTACACTCCTGCTGCTGCTGTTTATCTGTTGCTCACAGCAGTTGGCTGGCGCTGTCCTGAGACACTGCCTCACCTTCGACTGATAGTGCCAGAGGGATGCATTTCCACCAGTGTGTGTCCATTACATGCGCAGGTTTGTATTTTCGAGGTCACTCGTGTTCACAGCTTTCTGTCATGTCTCGTCCTTTCTCGCTCGTGTTGCGATGAAAACCACGAGTCTAAAAGAGGAGAGAGAGAGAGAAAGAGATTTCAGGAATATTGAGGAAAGCCAGTAGGCTACTTCATGACTGACATCTGCACATCTTTGAAATTGCAAAATGGGTTTTGAATTGTTTGCTGGCGGCCAAGAGTCGATTGAAACGCTGTCAGGGGCTAGACGACTGTGTAAACTCCATTCAAGCAAAAACTGAAAAATAACCAACACGTATCTTCTCCAGCAGATGCCTTTATCTTATCAAAGCCATAAGCAGGTACAACGTGGAGCGATATGGCTCAGATGTCATGACATTTCCTGAGGTTTCAGGTTTGCCAGAGCCTGTCTGAGGAGGAAAACATGCCTGAGGAGGAAAACATGTCTGAGGAGGAAAGCATGGAGCCTGTCTGAGGAGGAAAATATGTCTGAGGAGGAAAACATGTTTGAGGAGGAAAACATGTCTGAGGAGGAAAACATGTCTGAGGAGGAAAATATGTTTGAGGAGGAAAACATGTCTGAGGAGGATCTGAGGAGGAAAACATGTCTGAGGAGGAAAACATGTTTGAGGAGGAAAACATGTCTGAGGAGGAAAATATGTTTGAGGAGGAAAACATGTCTGAGGAGGATCTGAGGAGGAAAACATGTCTGAGGAGGAAAACATGTTTGAGGAGGAAAACATGTCTGAGGAGGAAAATATGTTTGAGGAGGAAAACATGTCTGAGGAGGAAAATATGTTTGAGGAGGAAAACATGTCTGAGGAGGATCTGAGGAGGAAAACATGTCTGAGGAGGAAAACATGTTTGAGGAGGAAAACATGTCTGAGGAGGAAAACATGTTTGAGGAGGAAAACATGTCTGAGGAGGAAAACATGTTTGAGGAGGAAAACATGTCTGAGGAGGAACACATGTCTGAGGAGGAAAACATGTTTGAGGAGGAAAACATGTCTGAGGAGGAAAACATGTCTGAGGAGGAAAACATGTTTGAGGAGGAAAACATGTCTGAGGAGGAACACATGGAGCCTGTCTGAGGAGGAAAACATGTCTGAGGAGGAAAACATGTTTGAGGAGGAAAACATGTCTGAGGAGGAAAACATGTCTGAGGAGGAAAACATGTCTGAGGAGGAAAACATGTCTGAGGAAGAAAACATGTCTGAGGAGGAAAACATGTCTGAGGAGGAAAACATGTCTGAGGAGGAAAACATGTCTGAGGAGGAAAACATGTCTGAGGAGGAAAACATGTCTGAGGAGGAAAACATGTTTGAGGAGGAAAACATGTCTGAGGAGGAAAACATGTCTGA
>NC_139635.1:16226516-16324016 GCF_964638095.1 Poromitra crassiceps
TGTCTCATTCCACCGGTCAAAAACGTGGACAGCCCGGGTGGAGTCGGGGTTGAGTCGTGCTAGTTTTGGTCCCTGCTCTGTTGAGGTTCCAGGGCTGTGGACCCGGTACCATACGGTGACGTGAAAACACTGCAGACGACTGATTGGTCAGGCAGAATCGTGTTTACTCTGTGTCTGGATAATGTCTGTCAATGCTGGATACCAGTTTAGTGGGTCTTAACCCGCTAGGCGGGACTCGGGAGGCGGGGGTTTAGCGAAGCTGCGGTCTTGCCTGGTGAGTGGCCGCCGGGCTGGTGGCTTCCCTTCTCTCCGTAGCGTAACCCCCGTCCCCTGCGCTGCACGCATGTAAATAACAACAAATTGATATCCATTCTCCTGGCCGATGGTCTCATTTGCCCATGTAGGTCATACAGAAGCACCAGTATTTCATAACCAGTTTAAAAGTTCTGTGCATGGATTTAATTGTAATGTTATACGTTATAGCCTACTTGGGCTATGGGCGGAGGGAAGATGTGCGGTCGCTATGACGACCAGGTGTGGGCGGAGGAGACGAGTAAACTTGCGGTGGAAGCAAACAGTCTATCAGGTCGAGACGAGTAAGGCCAAGTAAGAGTAGAGTCGTACTGTGCTGTTATATGTGGTGGAAATGAGGCAATATACAAAACTAGAAAAAACTAAATGTTCTAAATACATTTTAATTGTGTCTAGTGCCCTTGCAATGCCATTGCCCTCTTGGAGTTTATCTAGTATAAATATAGCCCTAATCGGCAATGTGCAAGGGTCCAATGTGGGTCAATGTGGACCAATGTGAAAGTGTGATCTCTCTGGCACACACAGCATTTTGACATTTGTATTGTAAACAATGACTGAGATTTTTTTTTAAATACAATGGATGTGTATTATTATTTAAAGTTATGATGTTGCTATAGCGCCAACTATGGGCGAAATCACACCAAATTTCTCCGGCTATCTCAGAGTTTGACCATACACGTGTACTGGATTGGGTTGAGGTAGACCAAAGTGTACAGAGTTAATGCAATTTTTGTACATTAGGCCCCACCTATATATCAAAAGACTGCTCAATAGCTCTTGTGCAAGACAGTCCAGACATGTTGTGAACCAAAATGGGCGAAGATTGGATGAAATGTGTATGAGGTGTAGTCTTGAGGACAGTAAAGGATTTGTGTTTCTATCATTTACAACTACTAGCGAGTGAAAGAGGTAAACATTTCAACCCCTACCCCTTGTGGCTCCGTTCTGAAGGGCAGCGAGGGGCCCTCGAAAACAAGGTGTAGGGGTAAACAATTTAAATGGGATAGGGCCCAAGAGTAGGACTCGCCTACTTCCCACCTGTAGCATCCTCTAGTCTAGGTGAACATCTTGCCCCTCACCATCTTGAGCCACACTAGACATTGCATTACAAAACTCTACTGTAATAGACTGAGTGTTCCCCCCCCCCCTCTTTTTTTTGTCCTCTTCAGGTCTGCAGTGACCAACAGTGTCCTCTGCAACTATAGTCTCCACCTCAGAGTAAGTAAGCCCCAAGAGGGCTGAACGAAGCTTTTGACTTGCGGCCATTTTTGTAGTCATTTGTAGTCCTTTTGCAGGTGTGCATGTAGGTGTGCTTTTGTGCTTTTGTGTGTGCTAATCTCATTATGTCCACATTGTAGTGAATATTGCTCTGTCTAGTATCTCTGTCCTGTGTCATTTTCTTCACAGCTGTGGTATCTTCATATACTTTTTTACTACTACCACAATTTTAAAGTAGTAGAGACCACCTTGTAATAGTTCACATCACACTTTCTTCTTAAATATTACATTTCATTATGACGGTTTATGCCTGATAACCCCAGTTTATGTGATATTCAAGTTGTTCTGAATACTTCCATTATTGTCCTTTGAGACAATTATGTTTTGACTTTTGATATTGCCAGTTGCCATTTGATTATGTGAACAAGTGCACTGTATGTTTAAATTTATGTATCACATGATGTGTCAGGTGACCCCTGCGAGGGTACTTAAGGGGTGTGTCCCTACACTTCATTTTTGTCTGAGGAAGGGCCTTGCCCGAAACGTCACTTTTTTGTGGTCAAATAAATATTTGGGAGCAGCTGCCAGTGTGCGGACTCTATTTTTATTACTTATCTGCACTTCGGTCCTGCACCTGGTTTTAACCCCTCACTGGATGTGCGTGCCTTTTTGTACTTTTTTTCCACCTCAGAGTAACTCAGCAAGATGGTCACCATGCCAGGGACGGGACGTCGGTCTCCAGACTGTCTCTGGAGTTTCCCTGTCCTCCTTCTGTCCTGCCTCCTTCATATGAACCCCTTGCTGGCTTACTCACTGAAAAACTGCACTGTGGCTTACTCTGACCATGCGGCTGATGCATTGGTTTCATGCGACGATCGTCAGCTCACTGGCGTTCCCGACGACATTCCCGGAAACACAGCGTCGCTAGATCTCTCGTACAACCTCCTTTTAAAGATCAACAGGAAAGATTTTAGATATTTATCAAAACTCAGAGATGTAGATCTGACCAATAATTTGATTTCGCATATAGATGATGGAGCTTTTGTGGACTTGGCAGAGTTAAGCGTGCTTAACATAAACTTAAATGGACTCACAAAGCTGACAGACAAAATGTTTCAGGGGCTCTACAGTTTAGCCGAGCTATCGCTGGGGTTCAACCTCATTACGTACATATCTCCCTTGGCGTTTCAGTCGCTGGTGAGCTTACAGAAAGTGTTACTGGTCTCCAACCAACTACAGCAAATGGCTGACATTACGCCTCTTTTACAACTACCAAGCATACATTACTTGAACATTGGAAATAATGATTTCACCTCTTTTCAAACTAATGACCTTCCATTTAACTTCTCCTCGGAGCTCAGAGTGTTGAGGCTATTGAATAATCCATTGAAGAAGTTCAGCATCACAAGAGACATCTTTCCCCGTCTTCAAAGTATCGTCCTGTCTGAATGCAGCAGAGACTTTGAGTGGGACGTACCAGAAAAGTATTTTCTAAAGAGCTTAACTCATTTGGACTTAAAAGGAAGTGAAATTAGTGTTGAGGTCTATAGAGAGGTGCTGCAGACCGCTGAATCAGTGGAATTTCTAACGCTGAAGGATATGAAGGAGTGGATACATGACGGTCTGGTAGATATCGCCTGCCAAATTCCTGCACTGCGAACCCTCGATCTGAGAGTGAATAACATTGGCAGTGTGGACAATGACCTGCTGCAGTCTTGCTCTCATCTTACTGAGCTGGATTTATCAGGTAATCGTCTGACTAACCTGTCTGAGGATTCACTCAGGTCAATGAAGCAGCTCAGGCGTCTGAGTGTCAACACGAACAAGCTGTCCAAAGTGCCTCTTGCCCTCAGAGGCGTCTCCACACTTGAAATCCTAGATCTGAGTTTGAATTTGATCACTGAGCTATGTTGCGCCGACTTCCTGAATCTGATAGGATTGACAGAACTTAATCTCCACCGCAATCTCATTTCAAAACTCAAAGTATGTGTTTTTCAACATTTGAATGATTTGAAAGTCTTAAATATTGGCGAAAACAATGTTTTTACTCTTGGGAATGCCTTCCAACTCAGCTTACCGAAACTGGAAGTTTTGAATTTACATAGGAATTTTATCAGGACGATCAGCAAAGGAGAGTTTAGAAATCTGTCTTCCCTCAGGTCTTTGGATTTAGAATCAGATAGAAGTCCAAATGTGGATGAGGGGGCTTTAGAAGGACTTGCTGATCTCGAGACGCTCAATCTGTCACTAGACATTTTTTATTTGATGACACGGGACTTTTTTAAAGGACTGCGACACTTAGAAAATCTAACAATTCATCTCACTTCTACCTGGGGCATGAGAAGTTCTCACGTGAACCGTGAGCCACCTTTCACAGGGCTATCTTCCTTGAAGAAGCTTACAGTGAAAGTGTATGATGATTACCACCCTGGCATCTCACAAGATCTGCTAAAGGGTCTGAACTCTTTAAAGCACTTTGCAGCTGAGAAGTTCTTCATCAACTCACCAGACCCAGACACATTTAAACACACTCCTCATCTGAAGAGTCTGGTGATCAGCCACAGTGATCTGTTAGATCTGAACCCTCAACTGTTTCAGCCTATCCCAAACCTGGAGGCTCTGGATCTTTCCAACAATAAACTCAGGTCCTTGGATTTCCTGACCAAGGCACACCTGAGTAAACTCACCTTGTTGAATGTGAGTCAGAATGGTCTGAGGGTGTTCAGTGAGGCGACCATCCATTCTCTCCCTGCCCTAACATACCTGGACCTGCTTGGTAACCCTTTCAGTTGTGACTGCTCTAATTCTGTCTTTAACCAGTGGGCGCAGAGCAACAATCAAACACAGGTTGTTCATGGCCACCAGTACACTTGCGCCGATCCTCCTAGTGAAAAGGGAACCAAGTTGCTTGACTTTGACATCCACTCCTGTTGGGTGGACGCTAGCTTCCTCTGCTTCATCTGCAGCACTTGTGTGATTGTTCTTACTCTCCTCACATCCTTTATCTACCACTTGCTGAGGTCGCAGCTAGTCTACGCCTACTACCTCTTCCTGGCCTTCCTTTATGACAGCAGGAGGACAAAGAAGGGAGCTCCTCTCCGCTATGATGCTTTCATCTCCTACAATGTTCACGATGAGGACTGGGTTCTCAGGGAGATGCTTCCAGTGCTGGAAGGAGAGCAGGGCTGGAGACTCTGCCTGCACCACAGAGACTTTCAACCAGGTAGAGAGTCTCTCTGTCTGTCTGTCTGTCTGTCTGTCTGTCTGTCTGTCTGTCTGTGTGTCTGTCTGCCTGTATTGGTTTGCAATGTCAATGTCAATGAGAATCTGTTTTGCTTAATATGATGTCAGTCTTTAAAACCTGCTTCATTTAGCTGATAACCCATGTAAGCATGTAATTGTCCTGTGTTTTAGTGGAGAGTTTTAGTGTCCCAGATTGTCTCAAATGACTTTCAGAGAATGTAAAACCTGCTACTTATGCTATTTCTTCCATTCTAACAAAGCACAACACTGCCATAGCCTTCTGGTGGTGTATGGTCATGGAAACCAAGGAATCAGTGAGGCCATGCAGACATTATTCTTACAGCGTTACACACACACACTTACACACACAGGATGCGGAAGCGCAGCACAGCGCATCGCAGTTTTCACTCGTCCAGGTTAACCGATCTGACCATCCACACTGCCCGCGCCACTGCAACGCTTCTGTTCGGCGTCTGTTCGATTTTCTCTGTGAGCCACAAGCAAAAGAGAGAGGGAGGGGGAAAGAGAGAGGTGGGAGTGACGTTGCTATCTGAAGTGGGGTTTCAGGTGGTCATCCGGCACAACAGAGCGAGAGAGGGACTATAGACCTACCTACACAACAACGTTATTAACAAACCCTCTTTGTCCTACAACTGTGGTCAGTCATTCAGTGTTTTTACCCCAACCCTAAGACGTGGACATGCCAAGTTGTCATGAACACATAACGTTATGAGGTTAGCCATGATAAATGTTAAAGATTAAGACGAGCAGAGTCGCTGATGCCCGGTGCGGAGAAATGCGCTCCTTGTGTGGACAGCTAGTAGCCCAAATGCGCTTCGCTTCCGCTCCCTGTGTGTCCCCAGCATTACAGTATACCCATATCAACTGCCCTGTTGTGTCAGTCGTAGGGTAGAGACTAGAGAGGTCAGAGCTGCTGCGCCTAGACAATATTGCTGTGACTTCAGATTGTTCCAGAGCAAAGTAAAGAGGAGGCAAATCAGAGCTAAGGAGAGAGGTAGAAGTGATGATTAAATCTTCATTCAGTAATTGGTTATTTTCCTGGTGCTTCCTCAGGTAAGCCCATCATAGAGAACATTACAGAGGCCATCTACGACAGCAGGAAGACCATCTGTGTGATCAGCCATCGCTACCTGGAGAGCGAGTGGTGCTCCTGGGAGATCCAGATGGCCAGGTGGGGGCAGCATACAGCAGCGTTTCTTGCTCTATCTCAGCGCTTCACTGAGCCTCTCAGTCTGCAGTCAGCACCGCAAGCCTTGGGTATCGTTATTGTAAATATTGTTATGCACTCGCTCGTCTAGGGGGCGGGGCTTCCAACGGCCTCGGCTGCTATGCACATTAAGTTAATAAGGAAAGAAAGGTTTAGCCACAGTTTAGTGAGTTAGACTGGAGCTTATATGAACATTAAAGTTAAGAAGGAAAGAAAGGGTTGCCACAGCTTAGTGAGTTAGACTGGAGCTTATATGAACATTAAAGTTAAGAAGGAAAGAAAGGCTTAGCCACAGTTTAGTGAGTTAGACTGGAGCTTATATGAACATTAAAGTTAAGAAGGAAAGAAAGGGTTGCCACAGCTTAGTGAGTTAGACTGGAGCTTATATGAACATTAAAGTTAAGAAGGAAAGAAAGGTTTAGCCACAGTTTAGTGAGTTAGACTGGAGCTTATATGAACATTAAAGTTAAGAAGGAAAGAAAGGTTTAGCCACAGTTTAGTGAGTTAGACTGGAGCTTATATGAACATTAAAGTTAAGAAGGAAAGAAAGGTTTAGCCACAGTTTAGTGAGTTAGACTGGAGCTTATATGAACATTAAAGTTAAGAAGGAAAGAAAGGGTTGCCACAGCTTAGTGAGTTAGGCTGGAGCTTATATGAACATTAAAGTTAAGAAGGAAAGAAAGGTTTAGCCACAGTTTAGTGAGTTAGACTGGAGCTTATATGAACATTAAAGTTAAGAAGGAAAGAAAGGTTTAGCCACAGTTTAGTGAGTTAGACTGGAGCTTATATGAACATTAAAGTTAAGAAGGAAAGAAAGGGTTGCCACAGTTTAGTGAGTTAGACTGGAGCTTATATGAACATTAAAGTTAAGAAGGAAAGAAAGGGTTGCCACAGTTTAGTGAGTTAGACTGGAGCTTATATGAACATTAAAGTTAAGAAGGAAAGAAAGGTTTAGCCACAGTTTAGTGAGTTAGACTGGAGCTTATATGAACATTAAAGTTAAGAAGGAAAGAAAGGTTTAGCCACAGTTTAGTGAGTTAGACTGGAGCTTATATGAACATTAAAGTTAAGAAGGAAAGAAAGGTTTAGCCACAGTTTAGTGAGTTAGACTGGAGCTTATATGAACATTAAAGTTAAGAAGGAAAGAAAGGTTTAGCCACAGTTTAGTGAGTTAGACTGGAGCTTATATGAACATTAAAGTTAAGAAGGAAAGAAAGGTTTAGCCACAGTTTAGTGAGTTAGACTGGAGCTTATATGAACATTAAAGTTAAGAAGGAAAGAAAGGTTTAGCCACAGTTTAGTGAGTTAGACTGGAGCTTATATGAACATTAAAGTTAAGAAGGAAAGAAAGGTTTAGCCACAGTTTAGTGAGTTAGACTGGAGCTTATATGAACATTAAAGTTAAGAAGGAAAGAAAGGTTTAGCCACAGTTTAGTGAGTTAGACTGGAGCTTATATGAACATTAGTTAAGAAGGAAAGAAAGGTTTAGCCACAGTTTAGTGAGTTAAGACTGGAGCTTATATGAACATTAAAGTTAAGAAGGAAAGAAAGGGTTGCCACAGCTTAGTGATGTAACCATGCTAGCATCTAGGTCCAGTCCAACCGCTCGTCTCTGGCCAAGCCGTTCTCATCGTGGTTCACCAGCCCTCTGCTCGGTGTGCGCTTAATAGTTCATTTATGGACGCACAACACTTAGACAACACTTGACAAACTCCATTAGGAAAAGGGGGAAATACACAATCCATTTGTCTGGCTCACGGCTTATCAGGACGCCATTGCATGGTATGACGATCGTCTCAGACTGAGGGATGGCTTATCAGGACGCCATTGCATGGTATGACGATCGTCTCAGACTGAGGGATGAGAGAGAGACTCTGAGAGAGTGAGAGAGAATGCCCTAATGCGGAAAAGCTTCTTTAAGCCTTCCGTACGGGCGTAGTAAGCTCCACCCTACTTCACCATGGCAACCCATTAGAAGACAATATGGCAGGTCTTAACGCAACACGCAACATTTTAATTCAGTCATTATCTACTCATTCTCATGCCAGTACAAACTCGGGTGAGTGTTTCTTCTTCATATCACTTACCTGGAGTTATCCAGGCTCGCTGCTGGTGGAGCTTCTCTGGAGCAGGATGTTCTGCATCACAAAGGGCAACAAATGTCTATGAACTTCCTCCATAAAGCTTGTGTAGTATAACCAAAGTCTTATGAACTTCCTCCATAAAGCTTGTGTAGTATAACCAAAGTCTTCTGACGCCTGACGATGGCTCTTTGAGGGTGGTGGGGGGAGGTCCATTACAGTATTTAATGAACATCCGAGTCGATCGCCAGTGTCAATGTATTTCCACATTTCCAAACGTCACAAGATGAGACACTATCGCACACACAATCCTTAAAAACGATTTCCTCTGGTGTGATATTTGTTCCCCACTCACTGTGTCATCAATACTGCATCACATACATGCAAATAAATCCAGGCAGAGTCCAGGTGTAACATCAATGATTGTATTGTATAATGTTTTTCTGGCAGGGGGTTACAGAGCAGGCAGACAGGACAAATAGGCTACATATTGCTGTTGCTTTGACTGATGGTTAACATGGTTTCTGAAAAACAATGGAAAATGAACGACATGATTAAGAAACAATAAGCAGGTAGTGAGAGACAATCAACAGAGGATATCATGAAGTGTTCTGTGTAACAAACAAACAAACACCAACCCAATCTGTGAAGGAAATGCCGACGTGCAACTGATAATACCAGACGGCAGGATATAGTGCAGTGTTAAACGTTTAGTGGGACTTGATAAATGAATAAACAAACTTACGTTTACAAGAACGCATGACAATCAGATCAAACAAAGGGATTTGAGGGGGCGCGCAAACACAGCGGCCGCCTCCTCCTCTCCATTCAGGGTGTGTTACGCGCGCCCCCGCGTATCCAAGCACCTTATGACACCTGGATTGCGCGGGTGCGCATTGGAGAGCCGCGGGAGAAGGGCAATCAGCGCTGACGCGCACTGGATAGCCGCGGGAGATGGGCAATCAGCGCTGATGCGCATTGGATAGCCGCGGAGATGGGCAATCAGCGCTGATGCGCATTGGATAGCCGCGGAGAAAGCAGACTGAATGGATGAATTCTTCACAGCCGCCCCAGATTAGCTGGCTAAGATGTTAGTCAAGGTCGAGGTGGTGCCACAGCAGAGTTGTCATCTTCCGGAATAGCTGGCAACTGGATCAGCCTCGCTACAGGCCTCAGGTAGGTTTTGCCCTTTACCATGACCTCAGCAGTACGGACCCGTTGGTCTCTACTCCGGATTATCTTGGTGATCCGCCCCACGGGCCAAAGAGCTCGAGGCAATTGAGGGTCTATGACAGGGGTGGGCAACTGTTTTTCATGGGGGGCCACATGAGAAACCCAGATTGTTGCCGGGGGCCGAACAAATATTGTCATGCCGTAACCCAGGGATGGGCAACTTTGATGATAGAGAGGGCCACAAAAAAATGTCCTCGCTACCAGTTTTTGCTGAGGGCTGAACAGCGCCAGCGCAAAATTTTTTGGGCATTTGAAGCAAGGTTTAGAGGAATAACTCATTTTAAATTAACAGTTGTGATGTCATTATTCAGTCTTAACCACCAATATTTGATCCTTTTCTCACTCACTCCTATGTCACCACCTGCTCTCCCTGCAGGGCTTGAAATTAACTTTTTTCACCACCTGCCAATATGGCTGCTAGATTTTAAAGTTACCAGCCAATTAGAATTTCCACTAGCCAAAATGTTTTTCTTGAAATAAACCAGAATATGAGTGGGTTAATTTAAGCATAAGTATCAGTAAGTGGCCCGGGATTCTCAAAGCCTGTGTTGAGGGTCACACAAGAAAAATGCACTCTTGAAGCTAAATAAATCCAAAACCAACAAGTTAATTATTTAAATTTCTACTTCAATGTAGAACAGTCATTTCTTACACATGAGATTACTTTTAGACTTTTAGTCATAAATATTATTGAAAGATATCCCATATTCCAGACTGAAATGCTATAACAGAAGAGTATTGGCCAAAATGACATGAACATTTGGACACTTATTCAGCGGGTATCTTGCATGTTGCGTTCAGGTGCACTGTAAAAAAAAAAAAAAAAATTTTTTTTTTTTTTTTTTTTTTTGCAATTCCATCGCGGGCCACACAGGGGGCGCCCGCGGGCCGCATTGGATAGCGGCCCGCTATCCAATGTTGCCCATGTATGGTCTATGATCATGACCACCTTGTCCTCTGCCAAGTCTTCCACAGGTACCTTCCATTTTCTGCGCTCCTGTAGAGTGGGAAGATAGCGTCTGATGAACTGCGCCCAGAAATGGTCGGCCACGATTTGGCAGTGACGCCAGCGGCGCATGGTGAGTGGTTCCGGGGCATAGATCGCTTGAGGTAGAGAGGCATCCCGCCGCCCCATGAGGAGCATATTGGGGGTTACGGGGTCTGGATCGGCCACATCCGATGACACGTAACCCAGGGGCTTGGTATTAAGGATGCCTTCAACCTCTATTAGTAGCGTCAACAGGAAGTCCTCCGAAACGGTTAGACCTTTGACCACTACTTGAAGGGCTGCTTTGGTTGACCGGATCTCACGCTCCCATGCACCTCCGAAGTGTGGAGCATTAGGAGGATTGAGCTTGAATTTGATCTGGTATGACCGGAGTTGTTCTTGGAGCTGCTCATCCATGGCAACAAAAGCCTCACGTAGCTCTCTCTGGGCTCCTCTGAAGTTGGTTCCTCTGTCCGACAGGATTTCATGAGGAGTTCCTCTTCTTGGGATAAATCTCCGTAGGGACAGAAGGAATGCATCTACGTTCAGGCCATTCAGTAGATCCAGGTGGACAGCTCGAGTGGTCATGCACTTATAGATGATCCCCCAGCGCTTTTCCAGACGTCTACCGATCTTCACAGTGAGTGGCCCGAAGCAGTCCACTCCTGTGGAGTAGAAAGGCGGCTGGTATAGGCGGAGCCGTGATGGAGGTAAATCTGCCATCAAAGGAACACGGGGCTGTGCTTTCCACCTCTGGCAATCGGTGCAGCTCCTCTGGTGTTTCTTCACAGCCTGTCTCCCTCTCAAAATCCAGTACTGCCGACGCAGTTCGGCAAAGACCCGGTCAGCTCCTGGATGGAGAAGGCGACGGTCTGTGTCCTGGATGAGGAGTTTGGAGACAGGGTGTTGAGGATCCAACACGATAGGATGCACATCAAGAGGGCAGATGGTGTCAAGATTCCTCAGACGACCTCCAACTCGAAGTAGATGCGTGGAAGGATCAAAGAAAGGAGCCAGGGAACTGATTCGGCTGCTCGTAGGGATAGCCTGATCAGCCTTGAGGGCTTTTACCTCTTCAGGAAAGGTCTCCTCCTGGCTGGTGCGTAGCAGACACCTCTCAGCTTCCTTAAAATCAGAATCAGCAGAATCAGGACCACCTTCGGCCGCCCCCTGTAGGATCTTGTGCATTTCCAATAGGAGCTCTTTCCAGTTGCTGTACTGTGAAGAATCTGGCAGCTGTTGTGAACAGGTAAGACTGCAGAAGGTGGACCTTTTCAGCTCGGTGATCTCCTCCTTTCCAGGAACATGCAGGACTGGCCACCGATCCGAGGGACCTTGGAGGAAGAGGGGACTGCATCTCCAACGGCTTGATGTTGCTAGCTCGGCTAATGTCTTGCCGCGAGTGATGTCGTCGGCCGGGTTGCTTGCAGAGTCTACGTACCTCCATGCTTGTGAATTGGTGAGCTCTTGTATCTCCGCAACTCGGGTGCCTACAAATACTTTGTAGCGACAAGACTCAGAGTTGAGCCAGTGCAGAACGGTGGAAGAGTCGGTCCACAAGTAGGTGCACTGTAATGCCAGCGTGAGTTCTCGCTCCAGAAGGGAGGCCAGCTGAGCTCCAGTGAGGGCTGCACATAGCTCAAGACGTGGGATAGAGAGCTGCTTCTTTGGAGCTACTCTGGAACGAGCCATCACAAATGAGGTACTGACCTTGCCCGCCGTCTGGACAGAGAGGTATGCAACACAGCCGTATGCCACCTCAGATGCATCACAGAAGACATGCAGGTCATACACTGTGTTTTCTTCTGAGAGTGGTGGAGGAAAGTAGGATCGCGGTAGTGTGATGGCTGTGAGGTCAGGCAGTTCCTGTTCCCAAGATTCCCAGATGGTGAGAAGATCAGGGGGAATGTTGGGGTCATCCCAGCCACGTTTCTTGGCCCACAGCTGTTGTACAATGACCTTGGCCCGGGTGGTAAAAGGGATGATATAGCCGAGAGGATCGTATTGGCTGGCAAGGACCTTGTAAATATGCCGCAGTGTGGTCGGATGACTCTCAGGGGACCGGCTCTTGTACCCAAGGACATCCAGAAGGCAGTTCCAACGTAGGCCAAGAGCTGGCTCCTGGGGATCAGTGTGGTTCTGCATGAGCCACAACTCCGTAGCAGCCGACCTTGCGGTGGAGGGCAGATGAGCAACCACTGTAGGTTGGTTACTTGCCCACTGACGGATGTCGAACCCTCCGGAGGCGAGAAGCGGCCGCATCCTGTCAATCAGGTCCTTGGCAGCCTGAGATGTCGAAAGGCTCTGGAGGCAATTGTCAACGTAAAAGCTCTGCTCCAATGAAGACAAGATGTCCTCATTGCCTTCCTGGTTCTTTCTGACATGCCTTTGGAGTGCGAAGGTGGCACAACATGGACTGCATGTGGTGCCAAAGGGCAAGACCTGCCACTGATAGACATCGGGTTCCCGGTCCCCCTCCATATTCCTCCATATGAAACGTAGAAGCGGTTGGTCCTCTGGGAGGAGACGAACCTGGTGGAACATTGCCCGGATATCCCCACTGACTGCTACGGCATATTGGCGAAACCGTAAGAGGACACCGAGCAATGAGGGACCCAATGGAGGGCCAGGCAGCAGCTGGTCATTCAATGACAAGCCTTGATATCGGAAGGAGCAGTTAAAGACCAGACGGTCCTTGTCATTGTGGTGGACAAGATGATGTGGAATGAACCAGGATTCAGACGTCCGGTCTTCAGCTCCAGGCTCCAGCTTTACCACCCATCCGCCATCCACCAGTTTCTGTACCTCTTGGTTGTAAATCTGGGCCTTTCTCAGATCACGTGTCAGTCGAGTCTCTGTGCCCTTGAGTTGTGGCATAACAGCTTGCTTCCTGGCCCTCAGAAGAGGGGCTCCCTTTATACGCAGGAGTGGTGTGGCATAATGCGGGGTACCTTCAGTTAGGACGAGCGTAGTTCTTGCCTCAAGTGTAGCAATTGCTTCCTGATCCTGACGGGACCTCATGATCAGTTTCTCACTTCTGTAAGGGAGGACATCGAGCTGCCATAGCTTCGCCACATGATGATAAACGTCATCTGGAGTTGGTTGCAGAGTGGTGAAGAGACATTGCTTCATCTCTGCCGGATGGGGAGTGAGACCATCAGGGCCCTGGAGTGTCCAACCGAGCTGCGTTCGAACAGCTGCCGGAGTGCCAGCGGAGCCAAACCTGACTGGCTCTCGGGCAGCAATCAGGTGTATGTGGTCTGATCCGATCAAAAGCAGAGGGTGTACCTTCTCGAATGCTTGGAAAGGGATACCTCTCAGGTGCCTGTAACGTCTCTGTATGGCTGAGATCGGGTACGACTGGTCGGCAAGGGCTAGTGGCTCAGCGGTAAATGCCCCTTGAATGCTGTATGTCTTGTCAGGGCTGAAGAGTGGGGAGACCTCAAAGTCCACCGACTGTCCGCTGAGGTTTACTACATCTTGACGTACGGTCTGGAGTGCCAGATGTTCCCTTCTGCCCTGTAGCTGCAGTTGAGCGACTGCTGCAGAGAGGATTATGGTCCGTTGGGCCCCGTCATCAAGGATTGCAAAGGTCTGGAGAGAGTTCTGTTTACTCCTGAGCAGTACCGGCACAACCTTCAGGTACACCCTACCAGTTTGCACAGGGTGAGGCACGTACACCTTGTTGAGTGGAGTGACGAGGTAGATGCTGGACTTGGCTATGCTGTGCAGCACTCGGAGATGGACCTTGTTACACTCACTGCAAGGCTTTCGCAGAGTGCAGTCGTCGACTCCGTGGGTTGTGCGGCCACATTTTTGGCATCGTTTACCATCCGCAATCCACTTGGAGATCTGCTCAGGAGTCCTCCTAATTATCTCGGAGCACTGAGACAGGTAGTGTTCGACACTACCACAGAAAAGGCAGACCCGGTTGCGAGTTTGGAACATTGTACGTGGTTTGCCCCTGGCGTCTGCTGCTTTGGGTTTGTCCATTGCCTTTGCCGGTCTCTCTGAGCCATGATATATGGAGGTCGGTTGACTAGACGGCTTTGTGGATCCCCTCTCCCGACTTGGCCCTGGCTGCGGCTTCTCTGACTGGTAACGCTGAGCCATCCTGAAGGAGAGACGTTGGGCTTCAGCCTTAACTTTGAGCCAGCCTGCCAGATCCTGGAGATTATAGGGATTTAGGCAACATGTGTCCAGTCGACCCCGGACTTGGAGATGTTCAATGAAATTGTCTCTGTAGTGCCTAGGAATCTTACTCAGCAGACGATCCACATGGCCAGTACAAGCGAGCTCAGTTCCATCTGGGCCCTCCAACGAGGTCAGCATCCCAACCAGAAGATCAACACGGAGTGAAAAGGTCTGGAAAGCCTTGGTATCGCCGCTCCGGATGTCTGGAATGTTCATTATAGAGGCGATCTCACTTTGGGCTAGCTGGTGAGGTTGCCCGTACTGACGTTGGAGGGCGGTCATAGCGGCAGTATAGGGTTGGGGGTAGTGCCGGTATGCTTGTGCTATCAACCGGGCTTCTTCCAGCATAAGATGCTCCATGAGGACTCTATACTTATACTGTTCTGAGAGCTCCGTATGTGGATTCAACAGATGATCCAAGGCCATCTTAAGATCAGTGAATTCACGTTCACTGTCATGGATCATGTTTGGCAGGACAGGCACTGGCACAGGCTGCAGATGAGTCTGATGTGGATATGTAGGAGACTGATGGAACTGAGGCACGTAGGAAGCCTGAGAAGTCAGGTCAGGTGCATAACGGGCCTGAGAAGTCGGCTGAGGCATGTAGCTGGCCTGAGAAGCTGGCTGAGGCACGTAGCTGGCCTGAGAAGCTGGCTGAGGCATGTGGAAAGCCTGAGAAGCTGGCTGAGGCACGTAGCTGGGCTGAGAAGCTGGCTGAGGCACATGGCTGGGCCGAGAAGCTGGCTGAGGCATGTAGCTGGGCTGAGAAGCTGGCCGAGGCATATGGAAAGCCTGGGAAGCTGGCTGAGGCATGTAGCTGGGCTGAGAAGCTGGCTGCGGCACGTAGCTGGGCTGAGAAGCTGGCTGAGGCACATGGCTGGGCCGAGAAGCTGGCTGAGGCATGTGGAAAGCCTGAGAAGCTGGCTGAGGCATGTGGAAAGCCTGGGAAGCTGGCTGAGGCATGTAGCTGGCCTGAGAAGCTGGCTGAGGCACATGGAAAGCCTGGGAAGCTGGCTGAGGCATGTAGCTGGCCTGAGAAGCTGGCTGAGGCACGTAGCTGGGCTGAGAAGCTGGCTGAGGCACATGGCTGGGCTGAGAAGCTGGCTGAGGCATGTGGAAAGCCTGGGAAGCTTGCTGAGGCATGTAGCTGGCCTGAGAAGCTGGCTGAGGCATGTGGAAAGCCTGGGAAGCTGGCTGAGGCATGTAGCTGGCCTGAGAAGCTGGCTGAGGCACGTAGCTGGGCTGAGAAGCTGGCTGAGGCACATGGCTGGGCTGAGAAGCTGGCTGAGGCATGTGGAAAGCCTGGGAAGCTTGCTGAGGCTTGTAGCTGGCCTGAGAAGCTGGCTGAGGCACGTAGCTGGGCTGAGAAGCTGGCTGAGGCACATGGCTGGGCCGAGAAGCTGGCTGAGGCACATGGCTCGGCTGAGAAGCTGGCTGAGGCATGTGGAAAGCCTGAGAAATCGGCTGAGGTGCATAGGAGGCCGAAGTGTAGTGCCGTGTCGACCACACCGGCTGCACAATAGCTGAAGAGGTGCTTAATTGTGATCGCTGGATAGATGCAGCAGGCAGACCAGTGTAGGAAGATACTGTAGAGCCCACAGAAGATGATGGTTGCAGCCAGTGGGCTAATTCCTGCACCGGTTGATTCCCTGCGGCTGGGAAATGTATGGCCTCGCTGCTGTCCCCATTGGTCTGCTGAAGCTGCACGTGATGAGACCTGGACTTGGTATTAGTCAATGTTGAAGCATAGTCCTGCATCCCATCGCCTATTCGAAGTGAAGCGTGTGGTTGCTGTCCCGCTGCCGCTATGGTGGATTCATATTGAAGCTGCTGGAGCGGATCCGCCGGTAGACTATGCTGTGGCGTTGGTTGATGGATACTCAAAGGATAGGGTGCAGGTAGTGCAGTAGACCAACTTGGTAACAATGGAGTCATTATTGAATGAATTGGTGGAGACGGTGGATCATGAGCACCATACCATCCAGTGGCTTGAGAAGGTACTGCCACAGTGTTCTTCACAGGGGTTGACCTGGCCAAGGCTGTGAATTTTATAGCTGGGAGGCCAGGTACTGGGCCTTGATGCACGGCACCCATCCTAGGCCGCACTACTTTTTCTGTAGTCACAGCATGTGAGCCTGTGGGGTCCACAAATGAATATTGTTCTGAAACAACCTGGTGTTGGTCGTATTGGTCTCTGTCCTCTGATTCAGACCCACTGCAATCCAGCTCATGAACCGGGCTGAAGAGGGGGTGTGTAATATCTCGATAGCTGCCTATCGTCAGTCCCGCCATCCTGCTGCCAAGGTCTTCGTAGCTCTTTCGCCTCATCAGCCTGTCATCAGACTGTGGTGGTGCTGTGGCCCCTACTAGCTGAGCGGATAGGACAGGCTCGGCCTGGCCCTGAAGAGCCATTGACTGCTCCATTGGCTGCAGCTGTAGTTGTGCCTGATGTAACCCCTCTGCTGTACATGGGGGCCTTGGGGATGTTGAAGCACTATTATCCTTATCTGCCATAATGGTGATTTGATTTATTAGAATAGTACGTAGTGCTTTGAATATCCAGTGGGTGCTAGGATCCGGCTCGAAGGACCATAAAAACGATTTCCTCTGGTGTGATATTTGTTCCCCACTCACTGTGTCATCAATACTGCATCACATACATGCAAATAAATCCAGGCAGAGTCCAGGTGTAACATCAATGATTGTATTGTATAATGTTTTTCTGGCAGGGGGTTACAGAGCAGGCAGACAGGACAAATAGGCTACATATTGCTGTTGCTTTGACTGATGGTTAACATGGTTTCTGAAAAACAATGGAAAATGAACGACATGATTAAGAAACAATAAGCAGGTAGTGAGAGACAATCAACAGAGGATATCATGAAGTGTTCTGTGTAACAAACAAACAAACACCAACCCAATCTGTGAAGGAAATGCCGACGTGCAACTGATAATACCAGACGGCAGGATATAGTGCAGTGTTAAACGTTTAGTGGGACTTGATAAATGAATAAACAAACTTACGTTTACAAGAACGCATGACAATCAGATCAAACAAAGGGATTTGAGGGGGCGCGCAAACACAGCGGCCGCCTCCTCCTCTCCATTCAGGGTGTGTTACGCGCGCCCCCGCGTATCCAAGCACCTTATGACACCTGGATTGTGCGGGTGCGCATTGGAGAGCCGCGGGAGAAGGGCAATCAGCGCTGACGCGCACTGGATAGCCGCGGGAGATGGGCAATCAGCGCTGATGCGCATTGGATAGCCGCGGAGATGGGCAATCAGCGCTGATGCGCATTGGATAGCCGCGGAGAAAGCAGACTGAATGGATGAATTCTTCACAATCCTTTTTCATCACTTTTCTGCGTCAGAAGGCTTTGCTTATACTACACAAGCTTTATGGAGTAATATTATGTACATGCAGAATGTCAAGCTCCCTGTCCCCATTCACATCCCGTTCCTCCAGCAGCGAGCATGGAGAACTCCAGGTAAGTTGTATGAAGACAAAACACCCACCTGAGTTTGTAGATAATGGCCACATTGTAATTTTTGGGTGAACTATTCGTGTGTGTGTGTGTGTGTGTGTGTGTGTGTGTGTGTGTGTGTGTGTGTGTGTGTGTGTGTGTGTGTGTGTGTGTGTGTGTGTGTGTGTGTGTGTGTGTGTGTGTGTGTGCAGCTTCCGTCTGTCCGATGAGCAGAAGGACGTGTTGGTCCTGGTGTTTCTGGAGGAGATCCCGACCTGGCAGCTGTCTCCCTGCTACCGCATGAGGAAGCTGCTGAAGACACGCTCCTACCTGAGCTGGCCCCGGGCCCAGAGCCACACCGGGCTCTTCTGGCAGAACGTAGGGCGAGCACTGGAGTCGGGGGATGGTCCCACAGAGTCCACAAACCTCCTCTCTGGACTGTGAAGGTCCCACAGAGTCCACACACCTCCTCTCTGGACTGTGAAGGTCCCACAGAGTCCACACACCTCCTCTCTGGACTGTGAAGGTCCCACATAGTCCACACACCTCCTCTCTGGACTGAAGGTCCCACATAGTCCACACACCTCCTCTCTAGACTGTGAAGGTCCCACAGAGTGCACACACCTCCTCTCTGGACTGTGAAGGTCCCACAGAGTCCACACACCTCCTCTCTGGACTGTGAAGGTCACACAGAGTCCACACACCTCCTCTCTGGACTGTGAAGGTCCCACAGAGTCCACACACCTCCTCTCTGGACTGTGAAGGTCCCACAGAGTCCACACATCTCCTCTCTGGACTGTGAAGGTCCCACAGAGTCCACACACCTCCTCTCTGGACTGTGAAGGTCCCACAGAGTCCACACACCTCCTCTCTGGACTGTGAAGGTCCCACAGAGTCCACACACCTCCTCTCTGGACTGTGAAGGTCCCACAGAGTCCAGACACCTCCTCTCTGGACTGTGAAGGTCACACAGAGTCCACACACCTCCTCTCTGGACTGAAGGTCCCACAGAGTCCACACACCTGCTCTCTGGACTGTGAAGGTAACACAGAGTCCACACACCTCCTCTCTGGACTGAAGGTCCCACAGAGTCCACACACCTCTCTGGACTGTGAAGGTCACACAGAGTCCACACTCCTCCTCTCTGGACTGAAGGTCCCACAGAGTCCACACACCTCCTCTCTGGACTGAAGGTCACACAGAGTCCACACTCCTCCTCTCTGGACTGTGAAGGTCCTACAGAGTCCACACACCTCCTATCTGGACTGTGAAGGTCCCACAGAGTCCACACACCTCCTCTCTAGACTGTGAAGGTCCCACAGAGTCCACACACCTCCTCTCTGGACTGCAGGTCCTACAGAGTCCACACACCTCCTCTCTGGACTGCAGGTCCTACAGAGTCCACACACCTCCTCGCTGGATTGTGAAGGCGCGTGATAAGGCACAAACACCAAGTTGGCGATGGAGACGTTAGTGTCCTTGACGTCTGCTGACTGCAACGGGAATTACAGTGTTTATATGCAACGCAGACTTTTAGTTAATTTGTTCAATGTATAGAATACATCGCAATTCTCCACTCCAAGAAAAACCTTCAACGCATTATGGCAATAATGTGGGGTCGTGATTGTACCAAAAAGTGAGCGCTTGTTTACATGTCGCCCAAAAGCCGCCAGTCAAAATAGTGGTCGCACTACCATTAAACGGTGGAAAAGGCGATTTTCCAAGTGGCATTCAAGTCATATCTGACTAGTTTTCAATGTATTTCTCCCCCCAAAGTTATATCTCGAATATATACTGTAGCCTAATGCAGCACTCATCTTCTTGTCACATTTTCATCTTTCAAACTGGCAGATGGAGGAAAAGAAACGATTTGACTTACTTGTTTACTCACCAATTTGGCTCTCTTCCAAATAATCCAGCCATGTGACTATGTCAATTCATGAAATTAAATAGCACAGAAAGATTAATGGTTTATAAAAGTGCCATTTAACAACTATTTTATAGGCTATAATAATAATCTTGTCTCGCTCACTTTCCCTCTGACCCCCACCCGCCCACTTCACGCTCTGGACATGAGCCTGGACCTGCTAAACTGGACCCGCCCACTTCACGCTCTGGACATGAGCCTGGACCTGCTAAACTGGACCCGCCCACTTCACGCTCTGGACATGAGCCTGGACCTGCTAAACTGGACCCGCCCACTTCACGCTCTGGACATGAGCCTGGACCTGCTAAACTGGACCCGCCCACTTCACGCTCTGGACATGAGCCTGGACCTGCTAAAGTGGACCCGCCCACTTCACGCTCTGGACATGAGCCGGGACCTGCTAAACTGGACCCGCCCACTTCACGCTCTGGACATGAGCCTGGACCTGCTAAACTGGACCCGCCCACTTCACGCTCTGGACATGAGCCGGGACCTGCTAAACTGGACCCGCCCACTTCACGCTCTGGACATGAGCCTGGACCTGCTAAACTGGACCTTCTCTGCCAGCGACACTGACACACTGACATAGCAATTGGGGTGGGTAAGGTCCGTGTTCGCGGGAGCGCGCTCACAACAGACATTTGTTGCTAAACATGCTGCCCATGATCTAAGTGATGTGTGGGGATGTTCAGGAGTTCTCTGCATGTTTAGACATGGCTTTAGTCTCTACAGTATATATCTCTTTTGATTGTTTAGAATGATGTTGAGGTCATTGCAATGCATTGTTTAACATAATGGTAAGTCAAATGTAATGACAGTTGTGTGGGATTAGACCCTTCATGTATTGTCGAGTTAATCAACACTGTCTGTTCTGTGTTGGGGGAGGGGCTTATAGTATTTAGCCAGCTTACTCTGTCTGAACCAGCAGGACTCTTGTTGAATTCCAGACAACTTGGAGGTGGGAATCTGCCAGTTGAAAAGTCCCACCTCCGACCGTCAACACGTTCCAGCTGCACAATGCTGTTTTGTGCTGGGTGACGTCAGACAACTCATTCTCGGTGAAGTCGGGGTATTCTGTTAGTTACTTTTGTAGTTATCTGGAGTCGTTATTTTTCTTTTTTGTAAAGTATTTTGAGTATATTTTCACTTGTTTTGGCAACTTTTGGCAACTCGTAATAAATATTTGTGGTGAAGCTGAAGCCTGCCTCTCCCTTGACTCCATCTTCTACATTTGGGGCGCGTTCGTAAATCCAATCGGACGCACTACAGTAAAATGACAGTGCGGCTGTTCAAAGAGGCAGAGCTCTTTCTGTATGAATTAACGAATGGGTCATTCATTTTAGAAACATGCTACTGGCTAGCAGTTAGCTAATTGCTACTACACATACAAACAGCTCACTCGTATCTGCTCTCCTCCCATCTCTTCCTCTGAGTTTTTAAACCATTTGATCAGTTCATGTCTTGGTGCTCTGCTGCTCCGTCTCCTCAGACGGAGTGCAGAGAGTGCACTCTGCCACTCCCAGAGTGTAGCGCTCTGAATAACCGAACTCCGTATTCCAACAGCACACTCCCAATTTACGAACGGTCCTGTTTGTGCCAGAGTGCGCTCTGTGCGCTCGGAGTGACATTTACGAATGCACCCTTGGTGTCACGTCACTACCAGAGCAATCTAGTAAGAGAGTGGCAGCAGCAGAGGTCCAAAATGCGTGACTCATTAGCCAATGAGCAGCCAGGAACAGGCCTCATGCTACGTTTGAATGCATAAAATAAAGCTGATAATATACAATTTGATTCTATAAACGTCAGACCCTTTCAAAGAACATCACAAACTGTTCATTTTGCGGCAACTCGACATTGCTGCTTAATCCAGAACATTACTTCCGTGAACTTTTGAGGTAAAAAAAAAAAAAAAAAAAAAAAAGGCATTGGAGTGATTTGAGATGTCGCAACTCTTCTATTATACAACTCTGGTCACTACTAGCGATGTCATACCACCAATGAGGTCATAAATCACAGATGATGTCATAAACTTTAGATGGCTCTGCCTGGTGGCCAGGTCACTCCTTTATTGTCATTTGCACACTTCCACTGACAAGTGGACACTTTTGGACACTGTGGACACTTTTTATATTCATTCTATCTTATTCTATTACGTGGTCTGTTTACTCTTTTTTGTTTGTTTACCCAGGATGGCGAAGGTAGATTTTCTTTCCCCACCTGTGGGTTGGGTTTAGGCATGGGGAGTGATGATTGGTTGTGTGTACGCATGAGGCAGAGCCATGTAGCATGAGGATTACAGCGATTGGTTAGGTTAGGGTAAAATTCAGGGTAAGCCAATCAGAGGCAGAGTAGGGCGGGATATTATGTGTTGGCTCCGGCCTCGGGGAAATCGCCTCCCACGGCAGAGCAGATACACTTGTATTAAGACTTATTTCGCCATGGACATACGAAAACATGGCTTCAAAAGAAAAACCCTCCACTGTCACTGAGTTTGAGGAAGAAGGCGAGCAGCCTGGAGGCAGCAGCTTCATTGTCTACGCAGCAGAAGCAGCCGGGCTGCCCGGGCAGTCTGGGCAGAGAGGAGTCTGCTACACCCGGCCCCAGTACCAGCAGCACGGGGACGGAGGAGCCGACACCATCGCACTTAAAGCCTACCAGGAAGGAGCCTATGTAATAGATATATAAATATGTGCTAAAACTAATTTAAAAATGTAAATATGCTAAAATTGAGTTAAAACAATAAATAGGTTTAAAATTGATATCAATGCTAAATTCATGGGTTAAAATACACTCTATGTTAAAAGCAGCTACGAGCAAGATTTTCGATTGTTATTAAACAGTGTAAATTTAATATTGATGCCTCACATCTTACCTCTAATATTAGACGAGACCAACGCACAGCCCCGGCTACAGCCCACTACAGTAGAGGGGGCGTTGGAATTCCAGGAGGGGGCGACAACGTAACGCACTATTCCCAGCTTGAAAAACATGAGCAGACCAGTTGCCTTATCTAGGCATCAAGTCAGCCGTTTTACTGGCGATTACAGACACGTTAATAGAGACGTGTAATTGTGCCTTCTATGCCAATATAACGCTCTTCCAAAGAGCCTCTCCTCTTTGAGATCATTACAGACAAGTAGACAAACACTGCCACCAAGTGCCCGCTTTACAATAATAGGCCGTATAGCCGTTATACAGACAAGTTATTAGACAAACTATAAACACACTAACACAGCCACCAAGTATGTGCCTGTTTACAAAACGCTTGTTAGTTACACATACATGTAGTAACTCCAGCTCCAGTAGGCCTATAGGCCGTATAGCCATAGCCAACAGACAAATATTAGGTATAGCCACCAAGTATGTGCCTGCTTTAACGCTCCTTTTCAACAATTAGATAGTATAGACAAGCTACAGACACAGCACAAAGTGCCTGCTTACCAATATTTAAATTAAATTGATTCATAACAACAATAACAGCGTGTGTACCAGCCAGTATAGCACAAACAACAATGCAAATAGAATAACCAGCCTCTTACCTTTAGTAGTCTAGTAGAGCTGCAGTCTTCTCTTGGCTCGTCATTTCCTAGGTCCTGTGGTGTTGCTGGGTGCTCCTTGTGGCTGGCCGCCGTGGCCGGGTGGCCAGGTGAGGGGTGCATCCTGGTCAGGTGAGGGGTGCGTCCTGGCCAGGTGAGGGGTGCATCCTGGCCAGGTGAGGGGTGCGTCCTGCCCAGGTGAGGGGTGCGTCCTGGCTAGGTGAGGGGTGCGTCCTGGCCAGGTGAGGGGTGCGTCCTGGCCAGGTGAGGGGTGCGTCCTGGCCAGGTGAGGGGTGCGTCATGGCGGGGTTTGAGTGCGATCTCGTGGGCGTAGGCGCGTCCTCCGTCCCCGTGCTGCTGGTACTGGGCCCGGGTGTAGCAGACTCCTCTCTGCCCAGACTGCCCGGGCAGCCCGGCTGCTTCTGCTGCGGTGACAATGAACCTGCTGCCTCCAGGCTGCTCGTGTGTTACGGCCCTGTAAAGGGGAAATAGTGAAATGATAAACAGGACGAGGTGTTGTTGGTCTGGAGTCTCTGGTGTAATGTCTCATTAGGCAGGTAAGTATCAGGTACACATACTGTATAACATACATAACATGTTTACACAAAGCAAAATAAACCTTGTCTGAATCCCACTGAAAACAATATACAACAAAACAGGTTGCACTGTTCCTTTAACAGCTAAACAAAAATATATTATTTTACCAAATTACATCTTTTATGAAAAATAACATGTATTGTCTCCTTAACACATTCACTGCCAGCCGTTTTTTTTTTTTACTGTAGGTAGCTTCTGCCAAGGTTTTTTTTGAGGATTCTGGCTCATCTTTCAACAGCCGAGGATTATTTTCTGCTAAGATTTTGTGAACACAAAATATCTCAAAAGAACTAATAGAATGTGTGCTTTCTCTGTCTAAAAGAGTTAGTTTGTAGAGTTAGTAGTTATGTAGGCATTAGCACTTGAATACAGCATGGTTTCAGCGTCTGAAAATTTAAGCTGAGAAAAATGCTTTTTTGTGAAATTCGATAGAACAGTCACTTTAACCATTCATTTTTGGCATCAGTAAGACGTCAGACATCTAAACAATAGTTTTGAACAGTAATTTCCTCCATAACAGCAGGAAACCCCCCTCTCCTTCAAACTCCTCCCTCCGTGTGTGTTCTCCTCCTGCCTCCCTGGCTCTGCAGCGGGCGTGTCACAAGCGAGTTGCTGCTGCTGCTGCTGCCTGTCTGCTGGTGGCCGCTCTTTGGGCGAGTCTGGATGGGCTCGCTCGTTTCTTGGGGTTTCGGTTGAGAGCTTTGATGAAGCTTTTGCGATTCTGGTCTTATTTATGCTGCGTGTTTCAAAGTGTGTTCCACCCGTAATCTATTATGCAAATTTGCAATCCCCCACCGCCAGCTCCCTGCGCGAAAGCGAAAGCGTTTTCGCCAATCCATTTTCATGAGAATGGCTTCCTCACGCGGCTGTTTTTGCTTGGCTTTCTCTCGTCTGGAGAGCACTGTCGCCACTTAGTGGGTCGGTAAAATAGATTATACACATTCAATACCTCCCATATTTTAATATGAGATGTAAAAGGGGTTGATCGACGTCCCACCGTCAAATTTTTTTTTTTTTTTTAAGACGAGATATCTCGTCAACGGCAGTCAACCGTTTTTTTTTAAGACGAGATATCTCATCAACGGCAGTGAACATGTTAACTCATTAAGTGCCATAGACGACCTAACTCGTCTTACATAATCCAGCGCTTGAGTGCCAAGGACGAGCTAACTCGTCTTACATAAACATTTTTTTTTTTTGACGGTGGGACATCAATCAACCCCTTTTACATCTTCGAGATAACTATTTGGAGCAAGAGCATGTGTGTAATCTATTTTACCGACCACTAAGTGGCGACAGAGACAGAGAGAAGCCACAGCCACGGGACCCAAAAGCCACGGGACCAAAAGCAGCCGCCTCCCGCGGAAATGGCTTGGCGATTTTACAGTCAGAAGCCCGGAGACACACACACAGAACGGACAGAGATCCCCTCCCCCAGAGCCGCGGAGCAACGCGCGAACACACACACACACACACACACACACACACACACACACACACCGCGGGAGCAAGCCATTCAAGGAAATGGCGACACGATTTTACAGTAATCCATTTCAGACTCGTCTTGCCCGACAGGCAGACAGGCAGGCAGGCAGCAGCAACGCGCTTCTGACACGCCCGCTGTTAGAGCCAGGAGGAAGGAGGAGAAGACACACGGAGGGAGGAGTTTGAATGAGAGGGGTGTTTCCTGTTGTTATGGAGGAAATTACTGTTCAAAACTATTGTTTAGAATGTCTGACGGTCTTACTGATGCCAAAAATGAATGGTTAAAGTGACTGTTTCACAAAAAGCCATTTATCTCTGAATAAATTTCCAGACGCTGAAACCATGCTGTACTCAACGGCTAATATCTACATAACTACTAACTCTGCAAACTAACTCTTTTAGACAGAGAAAGCACACATTCTATTAGTTATTTTTAGATGATTGGTGTTCATGAATTCTTAACAGAAAAGAATCCTCGGCTGTTCTAAAATGAGCCAGAATCGTCAAAAACACCCCTGGCACAACTTACCTACAGGAATGAAAACATGGCTGGCACTCAATGTGTTAAGCATCATCATTTATAAAATACTAAATAGCTTATGTAGCCTACTGTCTCTAAGAAATAATTAGGAAATTACATAATGTACAATTCTGTATTCAATAACTTGTATTACCCTTTTCCATTTAAATGAAACAAACAATAAAATACATACTGCACCTTTAACCAAAATAATATAATCGGCGTGCATTCTCCAATAGCCTACTGTTGTTCCTTTAAAATAACTAAAATACACTTGAGCCTTACTTTAGCTTTGCCATACATCAACATTAGCTACACACATACATGAAACAACCACTGTATCTCTTGAACTGAAACATATTATTGACATCACTATTTATCCATACAAACACATACTGTACATGCTATCAAACAGTCCAACCCTGCTTCTCTACTGCACGGTAACGTCTTCACCACGCTCTGTCTATAGCCCCTTCTAAACATGCAATGAAATCCGGATTATAACCAGCTGCTAGCCGGCCTGCATGTTTAGAAACAATTAGCCGCCTTATGCAAGCTAAGCTAGCCAGCACGCTGCTGTCGGCAAAGCCTTTGATGTTTAAACAGTTGCTAAAATCCCTTTAGAGACAGACATTTTACCATCAACATGTTCCTTGTGATACAGAAAGCATGAAACACTGCGCATACACCATTCAAAGTTGTTACAGACATTATTCTCACCTGTAAAGGGCAAATAGTGAAATGATAAACAGGACAGGACACGCCAAGACAAGCTCCCCCTACAGGCAGGACTAAGACCAAAGCAATCGAACCAAATCTTTAGATGAGAAATATCAACTGATCACCGAACTTGGGTGAATAAAGAAACATTGTCAAATGCCATTCAACATGCATTGTCTTAAACATTAAATAAACCAACCCAAAGTGCATTAGTGTGCACATAGGCTACAGTGAGTACCTATTTACCTACTGCACCGTGTCTGACTGTAACGGAGCCCACAGCATAAGAATTTCACACGTGCGTACTTGTATAACGGAGTGACAATACAAATCTTGAATCTTTGTAGACCATTCTCTTCCGCCACACTGGCCGGTCGTTTCCCTTTGCTGAATACGTGGGCGAACACACAATGGAGGAGGAACACATGGTTCTCTTGTCCTTGTCCTTTATTGATTGTGACACCAAAGGTCAGCTGCAGGGGGAGCTGTCTCCTCCTGACCCACAGTGAATGGGAACTCCTTGAACCGGTCACGGTGAGCGATCGCAATCCTTGGCAGGAAGGAAGCCATTGAAAAAGGAAAGTAGATGGAGCACCCTGGGGTGTGTTTTCTCCACCAACACACAAGTGACTTTTAATAAGATGGAATCTGGATTCACCCAGAGGTCATAAAAAGCTCATAACAACACAACATCTTTATTTTTGTATTTTTGATCCAACTGAAATGTGTTATGGTCACTCACGATTCAGTAGGTCACAGGTTAGCTGGGTTTCCAGGCTTAAAACTCGTTATATAAGGATTTTTCTGAAATGTCTATGGAGAAAATGAATGTGGAACTCACTTCTGGGGCAAAAAAGGACACGTGCCTGTTCAGCTCTATTGCAAATGCATTCAACACACACACACACACACACACACACACACACACACACACACACACACGCGCGCACACACACACACACACACACACACACACACACACACACACACACACACACACACACACTTCACTTCACACGCATTTTTACATGAGAAGGATTCGCCCAGGTCAACTACTGACCTCCATCCAGGTGCATATGGACAACGTCACTCATGGAAGCAGCTGCACCGGTTAAAAATAAATTTTGTATGGATTTACTTACGTCTGCATATTATTAAACTGAGTTATAGAACAAATGTAGGTGAATAATCAACACGCAGGATTGATGGGATACTATTGACATGGCAAAACCCCTCAAGGGGGACATAAGAAAAAAAAGGTTCCACTGCGTTACGGCACGGACCGTCTGTTCTGTGGGCCCAGCCCCACAATCGTTGATTGCTGACCAGAGCGATGATTGTCATCATTCTTCTTCTTCTGTGGTGTTTTAAGGCAGTTTGCATCCTTTATGTTGCATTACCGCCTCCTTCTGGATTTATCCATCCACTGTTTCCTTACATTCTGTCCCTCTTCCCTTTGACCTTCCTCTCATTGTCATCGTTGTCGAGTGGTGGCCAGTGGGGACTGATGATGTCATTTAGTCAACAAACACAATCCATCAACTGAGCATGTCAAACGCCCTCGACTGATGATGCCATACTGATGACACTGATGTCATGTCCCACAATCATCAATTCATGTGACTGATGATGTCATCATGTCCCACAATCATCGAGAGTCTGCTCGCTATTAACAGCTCACCTATCAATGGCTCCCATTGGTTGTCTCCCTGATTGTTTGAAACTGGCTTATCATGCAACCGCTACAGACCTTTCTCCAAACTCCCTTTTTTGTCCAAAATCCTAAAATCCAGACAACTCTTGGACATATTGGAAAATAACAGCATTTTTGATCAATTCCAATATTATTAACTTTTGTCCGCAACACTGAAACCGCCCTCCTCAGGGTCACTGGCGATATTATCTCATCACCTGTTGTTCTCTTCATTGTACACACATGCAATATGCAGTAGCATAGCAGTATTAGTATAGTATATATTATTAGTATAGTACCATAGCAGTATCCAGGAAGCATACTCCAGTGACTGGAGGTGTTTCATTTAGCATGTTATCTGTTGATTTTTAAAACACCTGGAGGGGTTACCAGGGCAAAACTAGCCCAATGGTCGATAAAAAAAACACCCCAAAAACCAGCCCAATACCAGAACTCAAACTATGCCTCTGCACAACGATAAGATTTGAAACTCCAACAGCATTGCTGTCATTGCCATATGGTTTATCTACTTAAGACACGATAGAACCGTGAGTGGGGACATATTCTCCATCTCCTACCTCAGCTCCTGCTTCTCTCTCTGGGTCTTCAGGATTATGTACTCTGTTACAGGGTGCCTTGTTGCAACCGGTTAGTCAACGGCCCCACCCTGTGGTTAAAGCCGTTATTTCAGTTAGTAACAGTGTGACGCTTGAATACAAAAAGGAGAGCTTAAGACATAACCTCTTTATTCACCAACCAAATAGGAGGGGAAAAAACTTACAAGAGTCCTCCTGCAGGGATCAGGGCAGGGTTTTCATCTTCTCCTCATCCTCAGTCAGCAGCCTGGAGCAGCAGGTTTCCAATCATTGAAGTTGGAAACCCTCATTAGTGTTTTGCTTGCACCTGTGTTTACCCTGCCTTTTTGACACAAAACGACCCGCGTGAAAAGGGTCTATATGGATGTAGCCACTCCCGTTTTGAGACGGTTGATGTTTGAAGCCTATAGTGTGGCTGTCGCCATCTTGGGGCATGCGAGACGACACAAGGCGGGGGGGGGGGGGTTTCCCAGAGCTGCAGCTCCGTCTGCTATTGGTCCGTGATGATCTGCAAGCTGTGCGATCACTGGACAGGCGACCTGTCAATCAATTATATAATGCAGGTAGCCAGCACTACTTTCTAAACATGGACCTCTTTTCCTTCCAAAAAGGAAGATTATGTGCATTTTGGATTAATATTTCATCGTGTGGTGAGTACCCGAAGCACAACATGTATTTTGGCGCCGTGAGATGAGATGTGTGTTTTGGCAGATTTTTAACAGCAGTACCATTACACTCCATTCTATGGCGATAATTACTAACTTCACGACTGTAGTTCACTGTAAACTGTGCGTGCATGGTGTAGGCATGGTGTATCTTGGTTATGTGGGGGGGATGTGGCAAATGAGCTAAAGTCTCAAAAAAGTGGAGTATCCCTTTAAGCAATCAAAATCAAAAGTTTTTCACAAGCCAGAACTCTGTTTAGAGTTGACACTATCTGTGTAAATAGATAGTAGAGAGAACAGTGCTGCAGTCATTATGTTGCAGTGGAATAATGAGTGGAACAAGCAATTACCCGTCGGTTCTTATCAATGTAAGATCTTTGGCGCAGATGATGATGTGTGTTTATACAGCGCACACATGTACGTTCTAATAGAACACCAACGGTTATACAGGTACTGTAGGAAGGAGGCCTTGAACCTTGAACCATGTCTGAGTGCAACAGACCAGTGAAGATGTCAACATGCTGAAGCAATCTGTAGGGGAGCATCACTCAGGTGTGTGGTTGGTTACTTTTTCATTGTCTTGTCTTTTGGATCAATCACCTATTCTGGATTTTGGATGTGTGCCTCAAGTTTGTGGGACTGAATGATGATAAATAAAAAATTTAATAAGTCATTTTCTGGTGCCTTTTATTGGTCACTGCAGAATATAGTGGTCACATCAGCAGTACATTTTAAATTAATTCTTTATTTTATTTTGGTGGTTTGTTCTTTTTTTTTTTTTTTTACAACATTTGACTCTCAAATTATATGATGATATAAGTAGTGACAGCAAATATGTATAAATTATAAATATATATTGACGCTTTGAGTAGTTCGTTAAGGTGCGTAAAACATTGGATCCAAATTAAACTGCAATTACAATATCTGAAAATTGTATGTATTTTCCCCATCAGGAAATCCCATCCAATACAACGCAGTGCATACACATATAGCTGATATACAGCAAAACAAGTTGGTGCTTTAATTTAACCATTCATTCTTCTCAAAAGACACTTTTCCTCCTTTAATCATTTTATGCAAGAATCAAGAAATCCACCAGATGTCGCCAGAGAGTCCTAATTTACTCTATGGCAAACTGCTGAAACCTCTTGACAAAATGTTGAAAAATAGAAGCAAAATGTAAAGAATACGGAACCATAAATTATGTGAAAACATGCTTTGGGGGTAATTTTATGTTACAACGTATGAAAACATTTGGTAGGTTTAGTGCTTGATTGTGCATGTCCTCACAAACTCAAATAGGAATGTATTGACTGATATCTTGTGGGAATGTTGTCTTAATTTTTATTCATTTTGGCCCGTTCTATCTGGATTCATTTATGTTTGTTTCTCTTCATAATTCCTATTTCAACCTTCAGTATAGATCAAATGACACACATCAGAAAACATCCACAGATATTAAATAGACTACCTGAGTATTGGTATGCTAGAAATACTGTAAACCTTGAATGTGACAATTTTCAAAGGAGAAGACTAGAATACTTCTATTCAACTAAGGCCTGTCAAAGGAAATAACCAGTAAACATGCCAGTGCTACGCTGCTGTTTGTGAAATACTGCAGTTACTAAGGGCTCAGGCAGCTGCAACCATTTGAAAATGGAGTTCAAATACTAAAATAAAATAAATCGTCCTTCATTCGAAAGCCGCAGAGCCATCTCAAAGGCAGCTCATGTTAAATAGTTCTAGTTAGTCTGGATAACCTGAACACAGATTAGTCTGAGCAAAACCAGAACATTGAAAGGAGAATCTTTTCCGATGCTCGTTTACATTAAGACTGGTTTACAATGCCATGTCCTAAAGAGTGACGAGGTTACTATGTCTTGTCTGCGGTGAAAACCAGGATTTCCTTGTTGGTCCAATGTCAGATGTTTCCTCACAGTACATATAATAAACCAGCAAGTAAACGGAGGCTAATCCCATCTGGAATAGAGGAGTTGAGGCACTGTGAAGGCATCGCGTTAAGTCAGAAAGTCCTCTGGGGCGCACTTCATCACTTCAGCCACCATCCATTTAGAAGGTCTGAGATCCGCAAGTCGGATCTAGGTCTCAATCACTGTTCCACCCTCCAGTGTCTTTGTGGTTCTTGTCCCAGCGTTCAGACGCATGTTGGTCAGTACCGGGGACCGTTTTCCCACTCGGCCCGTACCTGTAGCCTGCTGCTAGTGTCTATGGCAGTTTGCAGGCGGTTAGGACAGGATGGCAGGAACCCATCTGATGCCACACAGATGGTCCATGCTGGCCGAGCGCTTCTTGGCAGCTCTCCGCACGTCCTTGTATCTGTCGTCGCACAACCTGGAAATAGCCTGGAGAGATGACATCCAAATGGGTTCTCATTGAAGCAATAAAAGGTATTTTGCTATGATTTGTTATTGTCAGTAATCACCACATTTGAAGATGAATGAATGAATGAATGAATAAAGTTTATTTCGCGCCACATCACAAAAAAACAAACAAACATGCGAAACAAAACAAACATACGATGCTGGCCGAAAAGGTTAGGGCTGAAGCTATAAGCTTGTAAATGCCCTAACCCAGTTCATCTTATAAATTACAAACTTTCCATATGGTCTAATTACAAAAAAACAAACGAACAAATTAACAAAAACAGCAAGCAATTTTTTTTTTTTTTTTTTTAAGCATTTGATCTATACGTCATATATACATTTTTAGCATTTGAACTATACATCATCGAAAGACAGTTAACCATCAGTTCTATATTTCTCCAGTATAAAGTGTTTCAACTTTCTCTTAAAATGAACAATATTTTTACTTTCCTTTAACTCCTCCGGTAAACCATTCCACAACTTCACCCCACAGACAGAAATGCACATGCTTTTCTTAGTGGTGTGCACAATCGGCTGTTTTAAATTAAATCTCCCTCTTAAGTTATATCCCCCTTCTCTATCATTGAACATTTTTTGGATGTTGTTTGGCAGTAGATTTTGTGTTGCTTTAAACACTATTTGTGCAGTTTTGAAATCCACTAGATCCCTAAATTTCAATGTCTGTGACTTTAAAAATAAGTCATTGGTGTGTTCATAATAGCCTACATTGTTCACTATTCTAATTGCTCTTTTTTGCATGGTGCTTATTGTCTGAAGTGTGCTCTTGTAGGTAGATATGTCAAACCCCTTCGTAGAGATGATTTTTAGTCTGATAAACAATATTACGTTCATAAAAGTCACCCCCCCCCTGTCTATTCCTGCAGAAGTTTACCCCCACACACATTCCTATGCTGATTATTTATGGTCAATTACTTGATTAGCGAGTGTATAAATGAAATGAAATCAAGGAAGCTTATTCTACTGGTTGTATAAGAGCATGACATTAACTCCAACTCCTAAAATGCAAATAATAATAATTATATATATATATATATATATATATATATATATATATATATATATAAATGAATGAATGGATGAACAGTTGCATGATTGGGAGTGTGTGACCTCTGACCTCTAGTTTTTGGGCCTTCTCCCTGCTGAGCGGCTCCAGGGGGAAGGCCAGGTTGTGGTTCTCGGACAGCGAGCGCAGGTCAAAGTAGTACTTGGCGTAGACGCTGGACGGCACGTTGATGTTGAACTGCAGCAGCTCCAGGAACTGCCGCTCCAGCTCGTTCCTGTTTGAGACCGGGGACATTCATGACATCAAGATTGACCGCATCACTTCCTGTTTGAGACCAGGGACATTCATTACATCAAGATTGGCCGCATCACTTGTCTAGAGATAACACAATAGTGGGTAGAGTGCTTAGTATAACAAGCTATGGGGTGGTTTGCTTTGTATTATGGGAATGTCAACACAAAGCGTGCTTTTTGCATTTATTTGGTCCAAACTGTTAGAGAAAGTCTTACTTTGAACTGAACAGTGATAAAACAGAGGTAGTCCTCATTGGCTCCAAGTCCACACTCACCAAGCACCCCAGTTTCACCCTCACCATAGACAACTCCTCGGTTTCCCCCTCCCCTCAGGTCAAGAGTCTGGGTGTCGTCCTCGACAGCACCCTATCATTCCATACCCACATTAACAACACCATCCGGTCCGCCTACTTCCACCTTCACAACATCAACCGCCTCCGCCGTTCACTCACTCCCAACAGCGCCGCAATCCTGGTTCACTCCAACTGGTCCAGAACGCTGCTGCCCGTATCATCACCAGAACCCCTGTCATCAGTCACATCACCCCCGTTCTACACCAACTCCACTGGCTTCCCATCAAAGACCGCATTGACTACAAGATCCTCCTCCATACATTTAAGGCCATCCATAACCTCGCCCCTCCATACCTGTCTGACCTCCTCCACATCAACATTCCCACCCGGTCCCTCAGGTCTGCCTCCTCCATCAACCTGACCGTCCCCCCAGCCCGTCTGTCCACCATGGGGTCAAGAGCCTTCAGCCGCTCTGCCCCTCGCCTCTGGAACTCCCTCCCCCCCGGACATCAGAAACATTGACTCCATTATCACTTTCAAAACTCACCTCAAAACCCATCTGTTTAGGCAGGCGTATGTCTGTTGACATGCTGTTCCCCATTGTTGCTCTGCTGCAAGCTTTCTACTATTTCTGCTTTTGCATTTTTTGATTGTTTGATTGTAATTTTTTAACTGTTTTTAATTGTTGTACAGCGACCTTGAGTGCCTTGAAAGGCGCCTAATAAAATAAATGTATTATTACTTGATTATTATTATTACTTTGTTTCATTTTATTTCTTTGGTCCAAACTGTTAGAGAAAATGTTACTTTGTTTCATGTGTGTATTTGGTTGAGTACACAGTAGTGCACACTGTGTACTGACTAGGCTGTACACCTGTCTTTTTTGCCTGCCGTTAATATGTTTCTTATTTGTTTAGGATTGTCTGATGATGCTTGTTCTAAGTGAAATGTTCCATTTTGGATGCCACATTAGAGGGATGTGTTTTTAAAGGAGAGAGTCCAGAGCAGGGATACTCAACTTGCTTTGGCTGGGAGCCACTTTTGCAAAATGACAGGAGGCCAGGAGCCAGTGATAAACTGGCAGTACTGTAGCTGCTACCATTACGTATGTATAATGTTTAATTGTATGTTTAATTAGGTATATGCTATTTGCACCTGTGCAAACAGAACGCAACTATGTTTAAGTATGTCTAAAGTATGCACATGCCATATGCACCTATGTGCAGTGAATATGCCACTGTCTCTGACTTGTCTTATCACTCTACTGCCTTATTGCTTGTTGTGTTGGAGTCCACAGCACAATAATTTCACCCGTGATACTTGTACTACGGAGTGACAATAAAAATGTTGAATCTTGAAAACATATTTTTTGTAATGGATTGTAGGTTTTTGGGTGCAAGCCGGAGTTTAGTCTGACAGTTTTAATGTTTTTTCAAGATTGTTGCACTCTGACATGAAGCCGCATAGCCTCAATCTGAACCAGCAAGCAGAATGCAAACACATCATCAAAGCAATAATCAGAGCGACAATGCAAACAGGGAAGTTCCATATAAATGTGGTGTATTGTCGGTACAGTATAATACTGTATAATACAGTATAATGAAAACCACTCAGGAAATGATGTCCGTCACAGGCAAGTGCAAATAATCAACCAAACTATAGATGAGAGAGTTAAAACAAAACAAAAGTTAGAAATTCAGTTTGTTCACTTCAATTCAGTAAACCCTCTTCCCAAACAAATCAATAAAGGATGTTGAAAAGAACATTAAGTTAGTTAGAAGTGCCTGGGAGACGAGGAGGCGGCAATATTTGACAATTTCTCTGGAGCTCAGTCAAACTTCATTTGATGTTAGTTTTCATTGTGAATTAGAAAATGCTTGGGGGGCCACTCTGCACCCTATCGCGGGCCGCATCTGGCCCCCGGGCCACATGTTTACTTCTTTTTTTCCCCCCTTTCATATGAATGCAAGGTCATAATTGTAAATGTCAGGTATGGTAGTTTTTATTTATAGCAGACAGCTCTCTCTCTCTCTCTCTCTCACACACACACACACACACACACACACACACACACACACACACGCATGCACGCACACACCCTTCTCTGACCGCTGTCACTCACATGTCCTCCACAGTCATCTCCTTGAGGATCTGGCAGTAGTCGACATTCCACACGGCCTGGTCGTCCCAGACTTTGGAGGCCAGCAGGACAGCTCCCAGGACAATCCTCTTCCAGTTCCCAGGAGAGATGTCCATCTCCGCATAGGTCATCAGCCTCTCCAGGTACACCTGCACCACCACACAAGAGAGGCACACATCTCAAGTGACTCCAGGTACACCTGCACCACCACAAGAGAGGCAGACCTCACAACTGGAGGGAAATCCTGACTGAGCTACGTAGCAATGGGCACTAGGGGGCAGAAGAACTACAGTAAACCTTTGAAGTCAAGGCAAGTTGAACTTTGTGAATCTCTAAACCAGTGGAATATGAATCGGGGGAAGGAAATTCCCTTTTGATGGGAGGGATGCGGAAGGGCGGGCGCCGGAACTGCTCAAAAATCGGATGGTTTTATTGGTTAGAGATGTATATTTACGCCTACTACTGCAGCACGAGGTCACCATGAACGATGCATTTGTTCTTCAGGAAGTAAAAGTCATTACGTTATAATGAGAGTTAATTTAATGAGGAACATAAATGAAAAGAATATATAAGTAGGAAATAAACAAAAAAGACCAAACACAAATCTGCACAGACACCTCAACCCCAAATCACACACAGATCTAGAGAAACCTCCATGACACACAGACAGGCTGCACTATGTTTTGGATGCATCATCGCCAATTTACACACAACCCAGGCTATGACGTGCCCTGTGCTGCAGGGGAGCTGTGTGTGTGTGTGTGTGTGTGTGTGTGTGTGTGTGAGAGAGAGGGGCGTGCGTGAGCATGTGTGTGTGCGGGGAAGGGGACGGGGGGTAAATACAGTACCAGTGTGACGATAGCACACTCAGCAGTGAGCTGGGCAGCGCTGAACAGCGTCCTGACAAACTTGTAGATCTGCTTCTGCTCCGGGTCGTTTCGGTCGTAGTCCAGCGGCACCTGAGACTTCTGCAAGGATGGATGGAGGAAAGGAAGGAAGGAGGGAGGAAAGGAGGGAGGGATGGAGGGAGGAGAGGAGGGAGGGGAGAGGAAGGAGGGGAGAGGAGGGAGGAGAGGAGGGAGGGAGGAGAGGAGGGAGGGGAGGAGGGACAGGGGAGAGGAGGGAGGAGAGGAGGGAGAGGAGGGAGGGACAGGGGAGAGGAGGGAGGTGAGAGGAGGGAGGAGAGGAGGGAGAGGAGGGAGGGACAGGGGAGAGGAGGGAGGTGAGAGGAGGGAGGAGAGGAGGGAGAGGAGGGAGGGACAGGGGAGAGGAGGGAGGTGAGGGGAGGGAGGAGAGGAGGGAGGGACAGGGGAGAGGAGGGAGGGAGGAGGGATGGAGGAGAGGAGGGAGGGAGGGGAGGAGATGAGGGAGGGGAGGAGGGACAGGGGAGAGGAGGGAGGTGAGCGGAGGGAGGAGAGGAGGGAGGGACAGGGGAGAGGAAGGAGGGATGGAGGAGAGGAGGGAGGGAGGGGAGGAGATGAGGGAGGGGAGGAGGGAGGAGGGGATGGAGGGATGATGGAGGAAAGGGAGTCCATCATGACCAACATGTCAAACTGGAGGCTTCAAAACAGGAGTCCACAAACCAATGGTCACGTCACGGTGGCTACGTCCATTTATTTTCATTTTCCTTTGATTTATTTGTATTTATTTAATTTATTTACGGAAGGATACACAACATAAACATCTGATGACATGTATCCCAGCATTTGTAGCCTCGGCTACAAATGCCCGTCATCCCTAGATGTTATTAAACGCACCTGTTAAAAGCAAAGTACAGTAAAAGACAGTAAAATATACAGTAAACAAAGACAAGGATATCATAAAATCATACATATCAGTCAGTCAATCAGTCGGTCATTCAATCATGGAGCAACACAAACAATCATACACAAAGGATATAAACATTATATAGAAATCCACGAACACAGTCAATTATGGGAACATTGGTAGTTACTCTTCAGCAGCTCCTTTATATTGTGGGCAGTGAGGTCCACATTTGAACCCCCTGAACAGTGAGGGCTGTTTGTCCTATAGGGAGGTTCTTCGGAGCGACACTTTGCAGTTTCCCTGCAACAGCACCTCTGGTGGCTGTGCCCGAAGTCCCCAGAGGCTCTATCATATCGCAGAGAACACGTGGTGCCTGATCATGTATACATTTATAGATGAGTTTCAACTTAGCAAAACCAATGAACTCATCAAAACTTGGAATATTTAGTTTTTCGATGATTCGACAGTGATGGAATCTAATTGGCTTCCTGTCCAGGGTTTTTATTGTGCGACTGTATAAGATCCCAAGAGGTGTGATTACAGTCAGGCCAGCCTGAAACCAAACAGCTGCACAATAACTCAAGTATGATAAAATCATAGAGTGCATATAGATGTTTGCAGCAAACAGTTCCTAAACATTCTGAACGTATATAGGTTTGCTTGTACAGCTCTGCTCACCATCTGGATGTGGATCTGTGGTATTATGCATGTATGCAGTCTATGACCCCACAAACAATTACCGGTAAACATGAAAATAGTGGCAGATATAATGGATGTGCAAAAAGAGAGAAAAGAGGTAACAGATGAGATTGGAAGTCTTACTGAGAGAGGGTGAAGCTTCTCGTCAAAGATATCTACCACCATTCCTCCATCCATGTCCCTGAAACGAGACAAGAACGCTCAAACAGTCAACTTCACTCCAGCAGCATCAAACTCTGCACAGTAACAAACAGTCGACTTCACTCCAGCAGCATCAAACTCTGTACAGTAACAAACAGTCGACTTCACTCCAGCAGCATCAAACTCTGTACAGTAACAAACAGTCAACTTCACTCCAGCAGTATCAAACTCTGTACAGTAACAAACAGTCAACTTCACTCCAGCAGTATCAAACTCTGCACAGTAACAAACAGTCAACTTCACTCCAGCAGTATCAAACTCTGTACAGTAACAGTCAACTTCACTCCAGCAGTATCAAACTCTGTACAGTAACAAACAGTCAACTTCACTCCAGCAGTATCAAACTCTGTACAGTAACAAACAGTCAACTTCACTCCAGCAGCATCAAACTCTGTACAGTAACAAACAGTCAACTTCACTCCAGCAGCATCAAACTCTGCACAGTAACAGTCAACTTCACTCCAGCATCAAACTCTGTACAGTAACAAACAGTCGACTTCACTCCAGCATCAAACTCTGTACAGTAACAAACAGTCGACTTCACTCCAGCATCAAACTCTGCACAGTAACAAACAATCGACTTCACTCCAGCAGCATCAAACTCTGTACAGTAACAAACAGTCGACTTCACTCCAGCAGCATCAAACTCTGTACAGTAACAAACAGTCAACTTCACTCCAGCAGTATCAAACTCTGTACAGTAACAAACAGTCAACTTCACTCCAGCAGTATCAAACTCTGCACAGTAACAAACAGTCAACTTCACTCCAGCAGTATCAAACTCTGTACAGTAACAGTCAACTTCACTCCAGCAGTATCAAACTCTGTACAGTAACAAACAGTCAACTTCACTCCAGCAGTATCAAACTCTGTACAGTAACAAACAGTCAACTTCACTCCAGCAGCATCAAACTCTGCACAGTAACAGTCACCTTCACTCCAGCATCAAACTCTGTACAGTAACAAACAGTCAACTTCACTCCAGCATCAAACTCTGTACAGTAACAAACAGTCGACTTCACTCCAGCATCAAACTCTGTACAGTAACAAACAGTCAACTTCACTCCAGCAGTATCAAACTCTGTACAGTAACAAACAGTCGACTTCACTCCAGCAGTATCAAACTCTGTACAATAACAAACAGTCGACTTCACTCCAGCAGCATCAAACTCTGCACAGTAACAAACAGTCGACTTCACTCCAGCAGCATCAAACTCTGTACAGTAACAAACAGTCGACTTCACTCCAGCAGCATCAAACTCTGCACAGTAACAAACAGTCGACTTCACTCCAGCATCAAACTCTGTACAGTAACAAACAGTCGACTTCACTCCAGCATCAAACTCTGTACAGTAACAAACAGTCGACTTCACTCCAGCAGCATCAAACTCTGTACAGTAACAAACAGTCGACTTCACTCCAGCAGTATCAAACTCTGCACAGTAACAAACAGTCGACTTCACTCCAGCATCAAACTCTGTACAGTAACAAACAGTCGACTTCACTCCAGCAGCATCAAACTCTGTACAGTAACAAACAGTCGACTTCACTCCAGCAGCATCAAACTCTGCACAGTAACAAACAGTCAACTTCACTCCAGCAGTATCAAACTCTGCACAGTAACAAACAGTCGACTTCACTCCAGCATCAAACTCTGTACAGTAACAAACAGTCGACTTCACTCCAGCAGCATCAAACTCTGTACAGTAACAAACAGTCGACTTCACTCCAGCAGTATCAAACTCTGTACAGTAACAAACAGTCAACTTGACTCCAGCAGCATCAAACTCTGTACAGTAACAAACAGTCAACTTCACTCCAGCAGTATCAAACTCTGTACAGTAACAAACAGTCAACTTCACTCCAGCAGTATCAAACTCTGCACAGTAACAAACAGTCAACTTCACTCCAGCAGTATCAAACTCTGTACAGTAACAAACAGTCGACTTCACTCCAGCAGCATCAAACTCTGTACAGTAACAAACAGTCGACTTCACTTCAGCAGTATCAAACTCTGTACAGTAACAAACAGTCAACTTGACTCCAGCATCAAACTCTGTACAGTAACAGTCAACTTGACTCCAGCATCAAACTCTGTACAGTAACAAACAGTCGACTTCACTCCAGCAGTAGGGGTGGGGGAAAAAATCGATTCACCTAAGTATCGCGATTTTTAATGTCACGATTTTTTGGATCGATCTTTTATTCCAGAATCGATAATCGCAAATTAAAAAAAAAAAAAAAAAAAAAAAAAAAAATTGGGTGCTTGCAGTCAGGCCACTCACTGAACAGCAGGCCAGGCGCCGCCTACTGGTTTACTAGTGGTTTTATTACTTTATTAGTTAGTCTGAAGTAATAATTACACTTCAGGGTTAAAGTGGGTGCATCTCATTGTAAAATTGGACTTCAAACGGCCCAAATCTGGCTTCAAACGGCCCAAATTTCACGCGCGTTGGCCCATATCGGCCTGGCCTGCTTGGTATCTAATGCCCGGCCTGAATTATGATCCCAGTCCGCCCCTGTTTTTAACTATATCGCCCAGCCCTACTCATGATATATAATATACAGTCTCTAGTGTATGATTCAACTTTTCCCATGTTCTAATCTAGTGTAAAAAAGCAAACAAACTGAAAAAATAAAAGAAAAAAATAAACAAAAATCGCAATAAATCGTAATATCGAATCGCAATAATCGTAGAATCGCAATACTTAAGAATCGCAATATAAATCGAATCGGCACCCAAGAATCGTGATAGTATCGAATCGGGAGATAAGTGAATCGCCACAGCCCTATCCAGCAGTATCAAACTCTGTACAGTAACAAACTGTCGACTTCACTCCAGCAGTATCAAACTCTGCACAGTAACAAACAGTCGACTTCACTCCAGCAGTATCAAACTCTGTACAGTAACAAACAGTCGACTTCACTCCAGCAGCATCAAACTCTGTACAGTAACAAACAGTCGACTTCACTCCAGCATCAAACTCTGTACAGTAACAAACAGTCAACTTCACTCCAGCAGTATCAAACTCTGTACAGTATAGCCTAATGAGATGAACTCTATTGCTCCCCCAGGGGAAACTGGGTGACATGTGGCAGCAAAGAGGACAGGTGTATGTTGGTGGATAAAGAGTAAAAGGTATTTAAAAACAAGTTAATAAAGGATATAGTGATATTATGCAGAACAAGAAATTCTGGAAAGATTTTTGCGTGTGGAAAGGACATCATTGCTGGAAAGGATTCTCACAATGATGGCTGCAGATATTTGCACTTTAAAGATTTACAAAGTCACAGTCTAGCAGAGTATGCGGAATATGCCAATGTGCATCACTGTCTACATTCACATGATGATACAGTGTTTATTACAGAGCGCATGGTGCATCATCGACTATTCACATGATCAGACTTACATAGATGTCTAGTGTAACTACCTGTAGTTTAAGAAGCTCTTGAAAATGACTGAGGATCCTCACCTGTTTTTTATATGGTAGTAAATCGCCACTGCTACACTGTAAAGAGAATGGAGAGGAAAAACATAATTAACTTTTATTATATATTACTTTTCTTTACAAATAAATATTGTTGACTAAAATGAACACAATATATTAATTCAGCTTTGATAAAAGGAAGGCTGACTCCACTAACAGCATTATAACAAATAACTTAGGACTACATATATGACCACTACTACTATTAGTAATACTAACGCTGCTACTGCTACTAGCAACAGTAATAATAACGGCAGCACGTTATTTGCATCGTCCGCCTACAGAGAGTCTATTTTTTTAGATTTCAACAGCTTATTCGTTGGCATTCATCAATTCAACTGTTTGGTTTTGTCTGTGGATGTTGTTGAACTTTGAACAGTTTATTAGTTGAGATTTAACAAACATATTGTGTTTACCTCCTGCTCCACACACCATATGTCTCTATAGATAATCTGTTGAACATGTTAAATAGTTGAATTGTTGGCTAACGAGCTGTTGAAATGTTACACTGTAGAGCAGTGATACTCAACTTGCAGAGTGGCCCCCCGACCATTTTCTAATCATTTCATATTAGTTTTCATTGTGAATTAGAATCTAAGTCACAATGAAAACTAACGTGAAATAAAGTTTGACTAAGCTCCAGCTAAATTATCAAATACCGCCATCTGCTCGCTACCCAGGCACTTATGTATGTACTTAACCAAACTAACTTAACCTAACTAACTATCCGGTGTGCACAACATTGTCAGACTAAACTCCGGCTGACACCCCAAAAACCTACAATCCGCTACAGAAAAATGTACATTGTTTGTTTATTAACTGGCCCCTGGCCTTCTATCATTTCACGAAAGTGGCAAAGCAAGTTGAGTATCCCTGCTGTAGACTGTAGGGACGATCCAAGTAAAGTGTTATTATAAGAACAACATCACTATGGGCTTTTAAGTAACACAATGAGTTGTCAGATCTTATTATATGTGTGGAGCAGCTGAATAACAGACAGTGAATTCTGTAAATAAAGATATATCACTCACTCTGTGTGTGTGTGTGTGTGTGTGTGTGTGTGTGTGTGTGTGTGTGTGTGTGTGTGTGTGTGTGTGTGTGTGTGTGTGTGTGTGTGTGTGTAGGGGCGGACTGGGATCATAATTCAGGCCGGGCATTAGATACCAAGCAGGCCAGGCCGATACAGGCCGACCCGCGTGACGGCGTCCGAAGCCCAATTTGGGCCGTTTGAAGCCCAATTTGGGTCGTTTGAAGACAGATTTGGGCCGTTTGAAGCCCAATTTGGGTCGTTTTAAGCCAGATTTGGGCCGTTTGAAGCCCAATTTGGGCCGTTTGAAGCCCGATTTGGGCCGTTTGAAGCCCAATTTGCGCCGTTTGAAGCCCAATTTGGGCCGAGTCCAATTTTTCAACTTTTAAATTTTAACCCTGAATAAAGTAATACAACCACTACTAAACCAGTAGGCGGCGCCTGGCCTGCTGTTCAGTGAGTGGCCTGACTGCGGGCACCAATTTTATTTTTATTTTTATTTATTTTTTGCAGGCCAGGCCAGGCCAGGCCACCGGGCATTTGCCTGACGTGCCCGATTATGCAGTCCACGCCTGTGTGTGTGTGTGTGTGTGTGTGTGTGTGTGTGTGTGTGTGTGTGTGTGTGTGTGTTCGTGCTCACTCACCATTTGATGGTGTATTTGAGGTTGGGCTGGCTGACTGTGTTGTCGTCTAGGAAGATGGTGGAGCACGAGCTGTAGTTCCGCTTCACCGTTGCATGCTGCTGCGCGTGCACGCACACACAAACACACACACACACACACACACACACACACACACACACACACACACACACACACACACACGCATGCACACACACACGCTCATGGACGCACGCACGCATACAGACACACACACACACACACACACACACACACACACACACACACACAGAGAGTGAGTGAGTTATTAAGAGTGTACATGTTTTTGTCTGACACAAATGAACCATGCAAAGGTGTCATGCATGCACAGGGGAGCCAGAATCTGCGACATGCAACCCAATCACGTGGTGGATTATATTTTCAGCTAAGCATGCTAACGTCTAATTCATATTAATATCATCACCCATTTGACAACAAGTTTATGGATTATGACTGAGAGCAATCAAATCATGGGAATTATTTCCATTTTAAAGGTGCAGTGTGTAGTGTTTGGCGGCATCTAGCAGTGAGCTTGCAGATTGCAACCAACTGAATACAATTACATTGAATCCAACATGGCAGCCTCCATGTATGAACCCGCTCCGATGTAGATATAAAGGGCTCATTCTAAGGTAAGGAAAACCCAACAATTCTTATTTTCATGGGACTACAGACTAATTAAAACATTTGAATATTGTTTATATCATATTCAATTTCTGCAAAATCCATATTTTTTCCCCACCACTAGTTGCCGCCAAAAACTACACACTGCACCTTGAATATGCTGGGCAAATGAGAAATGCTGCATTCATTCTTATACAATGTATTTATTATATTATACATTATATATTACGTACATTATATATATACGTGTTGTATGGCATGAGATGGGATAATAATTGTTCATGTCATACACAAAGACGTAAGATGTTACCTTTGATTCCCCAATATGTGTTAACTTGTAAAATGATACAATGATGCATTGTCATTGGGAGGACAAGAAGAGTTTTGTACCAACATTAGTTATCGACCATTTAAAAAAAAACGTGTAACATGATTTGTGGCGGACATTTCAAATGAATTATACAAAGTAACAATGTGTCGAAGTCAGATATCATTTGATCAAGCAGTAAGCAAAAATGAGACTGCATCAGTGTTAAAGGGCAGTTTAGAGTCCAGCGATTTATCATAGCCCGATGGGCATCGCTGAACGTGACGTCCGTTCCAGTACCGCTCGACGATTTTGGACGCTGTCGCTCGTAAAATGTATAAACACCCAGGCGATAGGAGAACGCATCGCAGAGGGCAGAGCAGGATGTGTTGTGATATTTTCACATGGATTAATGCCGGACGGACAGACAGAGAAGCTGCCAGTCAAGGTATAACGTTGCCGTTTTGATTGCAACATTACAAAACTGTCTATCTGCTTGCTAACATGCTGTGTGATTATCCATGCTAACGATGTGTTAGCTGTTACTTACTGTCTGTGTTGAGAATGTCCGCTTTCCAGGCATTTGCCTTTTTAACAGCAATTTTATCATCTGCCCGCTCGTTAGCCCAAAGGCACGGGAACCGTGTCCTTGTCTTTATTAAAGGCCGGCTTTTCCGTGGGGGATATGAATATATATTAAATCTCACGCCCCTAAGCTTTTCGAATCCGTTGAAATTTTTGAAATTGCTTCTTCACAGCCAAAGATATCAACAGATATCCACTCTGTGTGGGGGGGGGGGGCTGGTGGGGGGGAGGTGCGGGTGCGGGGACTCGAAATCCTACATTTCCCACAATGCACTGGGCTTGCGTGGCCTTCGTTTCCATGCCCACCACCCCTCAGGCATTTGGCTGATATCAAACTCCAGTAGGTGGCGGTAATGCACATATATGTTTGCCAACCGCCATAAAACTCAAAGAAGAAGAAGAAGAAGGCTTCAACAATAATACACTATGAGAAGAAGAAAAAATCGAAAATAAAATTGCCTCCAAATTGCACCAAATTTAAATCGAAGTATATATGTCGGGAGATGTCTTCATAAAAAAAAATTCATGCATTTTAAGGCATTTTTGTAGGAGTTACGCGCATCTGATGTTGTAACTATTTTCTGTAATAATGTGTAAAAACGGGTACATTGCTCAGCGTTGATTTCGTTACTTCAACGCACCTACTACTAGATGTAAAATTTGACGAGCTTTCCAATGCCGCCAGTCCCGTGTCTGTTAGTGCTTCCGTTCCCGAGATATGGTCTCTTTGCAAGGAGCTATGGAAAGCTAACCTAGCTACAGCAGGCTAGGTGGTGGAAAAAGATGGCTGCCTTTTGCTTTTGTTCAAGACATCTGAAGGGGCGTGGGGGACCTCTAGAGGCGGGACCATGGCTCACAACAATTGTAGTTCATAGGTCCTCGACTTCCGCAAGGCTGGCCCTGTCGCTCTGACGCGTTTTGCGTCAGAGCGACATGGAAATAATGTGAGAGATGCTTGATATCTCTGGCTGTAAACAACCAATTTCAAAAATTTCAACGGATTCGAAAACCTTAGGGGCGTGAGATTTAATATATATTCATATTCCCCACGGAAAAGCCGTCCTTTAAGGTTTCAACAAATATGTGATCTTCTTCCATTGTTAATTCAACTAGCTAGCTAACTAGTGGCTTCAGAAACGGCGAGAAGAGAAAAGAATGGTGGTTGTCACGACAACGAAGCTAACGATGGGGTCAAAGTTGAATCCAGATGAAGTCTTGACGATGGTCGCAACGTTCATCGCAACGATGGCATATCGCCCGTCGCTGGAAGTATAAACACTTGTCGTTATCACCGACGATGGAATGTGATCATGTTCGGTCGCAACGACCATAAATCGCTGGACTCTAAACTGCTCTTAAGGATTTTGATTTGGAGACAGAATAAAACAATCAAACACTCACATTATTGACGAAGACGGTCTTTCTTTTTTCTGACACTAGAGAAAGAGAGAGAGGTATTACAACACATCAATGTAGTTTCAACTGCATTGACAGCAGGAGGAAAGAGACAGAAAATTACATGACCAGTCAGTTATCAAACAGGACCACACTTAAAAACAGCACACTGTAGGGTTAACACACTTCTCTTTATCAGGTAGGCTATTTACAACAAAAGCAGCTATTTGCAACAGAAAGTGTTTAGATGTTGAGAAACCACACAGTATTAGAGCAGGTTATAAGGCACAAACACCCAGAGAGCAGACAGGGGGGGGGGAAAGGCGCAGTTAAGCCACTAGGAGGAGACAAAACACACTCATGACTACTCACCGCTCCTGTTAGGCACCTCTGGAAAAAGAGGAACCGAAAAGCCATCTGCTTATTGAGTTGACAGTACTCACAGCCACTAATTCCCATCAAGTCATAACAGCAGTTTACTTGTGAAATCATATTACACTCCAGAAGCGGGTATCAACAGTTGCTCAGTATAAACAAACCATTTAATTGTATGCAGCCTTTTTCCCCCTTATTTGAAGGTCACAAATACACCTGTCTCTAATGATCAGAACAAACAGTAAACAGCTTTCTCTACTGATGCCAGCTTGTTTGTGGAAGGAAATAAAACCCATGAGGATTACCATCAGACTATTACACAAGTAATGCTCATTCATTCATCATTCAGATGTCAGAAACATATCAGATTTTTTTTCTTTCTTGCTAAGTATTTCTGAAATAGGAGAAACAGGACAAAACATCTTACGTTGACTGAAGGGAAAGGAAGAAACGGATTATGATCAAATGAAATAAAAGGTGGAGCAGTGGGATGATGATAGGAATACAATCAGCACATCACGTGCTCTGACACACACTACATACAGATGCATGGAGGAGCACATGAGCTTATGTACAAAAGGCATCTCTGACTGTATGATGATGAAATACCATAACATCTGAAGCATGAATGAGTATGATGCTAATGATTAAATAAAAGGTTTTGAATTTCAATATATGTCTTATATGGTTTCTATCCCATTTTGTCCTTTTGTTTGTTCCCCAGGCTTCTTAACAAAACCGTCTATACTGTAAGCATGCTATGACATTTAGCATTCTTAAAAAGATGCTAATATTTCCTCTGGATCAACACAGACTGAACCCCCACAGCCTCGGGGCAAACGCATAAATTACCAGACATCAGCCAGAGACAAAGGAAGCTGGTCCAAGAACACGGCTCCAACACTTTACGCAATAAAATAAATCCAAGACTTTTTACAGACTTTTATTTTATTTTAACTGAATTTCCTTGACCGCCTTTGTAGATGTTGTGAGTGTTCAGTGTGGTGTACTGTATGCTGACCATGGTGATGCAGTACGTCAAACTAGGCCAGGTGAAGATTATTCCGTGTAATAATAAATATCACAATGAACCCAACATGAAAGTGCGGCTTACCGCGACATACAAACTGTGGTCATGTGTATCAGGACTGAGAAACATTATTTATATTGCACATTTTTGTCAAATTCAGCATCTGGAAAAGCTCCATATCGTACAGTGCCTTATCCTATGATCTTTTCATTGCATTTTTATTTGCGCTTTGTGTTGTAGTTATTGTTATTTTGTCTTCTATCAAGGAGCAGTAATAAATCCTTAAAGTAACACTTTCTTGTACCGTCCTCTGGACTCAAATATGAATTTATCAAAAATCAAGCAACAAACCGAAAGAGATAACAGAAACCTATACGTCTAATTACATTAATGACAGGTAAAGAGCATACAAATGTAGAGTTTGACCAATAAGGATTTTTGATAGTTTTCCAATATGTTGAAATAAAACCAATAAAATCAGTCCATCCCGATAAATGTGAGGTACTCACCATCGTTCTGAGATTTGCTGAGGAATATGGTGCTGGCCCGCGGATGGTCTGATGGATTGTACTCCATGTTCAACTCTGTCAAAACACAAAGCATTTACCTCACTTTGGGGGAAAAAGTCACTCTAATGTAAATGTTGTTTCATTCAAAAATAGAATGCATCCTCTCAATTACATCCTCTAAAATGATGCTAGGTTATAATTAAAGAGATAGATAGAGAGAGCCAATAACCTCATCAATATATTCAATAGTGAGTCTTACTACTTCATAACCTCAATAGCCGTTCTTTCACTTTTTTAAACTGTGATTTTATTTCCAAAGACAACTCAAATGTATTCTGCAGCCACAAGCCTCCTAACATGACTCTGCCAGATGGGGGCGCTACAGCACATTGTTCCATGAGCTTCCTCGTCTGTTCCTTTCTTCATTTTTAGGCCGATGCTTGCACTGGCCTATAGGAGCATGTGTGTCCCAATCGCTGCATACACGACTCCTGGCACCCTTCCTGGCACCCTTTCATCAAGATGGGCTTTTACTTTGAAATTTGTTTTATTCTGCCCTGATCTGATCTTGTTTAGCTTGACAGAGTCGCTCACGGCCGCAGAGGGTCCGCGCCCATGTTAACGTTACACGCGATGCAACAAATAAACAAACACACATTTCCCAGTGTCTCTGGACATCAACAGTAGCGGGAGACGTCTCCCCTTCCAGCAAATATACATGAATGTTATGCGTAAGGAACATGAACATCTTACCGCGAGGCAGAGAGCTAAGATAAGTAGCTAACAGCTGAGCTAAGTAGGCTATAACTAGCATGTTAGCCGATCGGAAAAGCATGTAAACAGCGGTGAGATCTCCTTTATTAAAGTGTGCAACCATTTCCAATGAACAAATGGCATGTAGCCTTCAACTTTAAAACAAAACAATGTGCTTCTGCTTACTTCTTACATTCAACTCTGTAGCCTATGGCAGTGAGTGCAGACAGTGCAACACCAGTGGCATGTAGCCCTCAAGTATTTAAAACAAAAACAATAGTGCTTCTGCTGCTTACTTAGCCTACATTAAACTTTTTATGGCAGACCTGTTCAAAGAAGTCAAGGTGGGTTCATTCTTTCAAACGGTGTAAAATAACACGTTTAACAACATATCAAACGGACCTTATCCTGTCACATTAGTTTTTGAGATAGCTGGCAATGCATTGTGTAACCAAAAAAACGTTTGGCTAACGTTAACGTTAACATGTTTTGTAATGGAATCTTTATGGGACACGGCTAATACCTGGCACAGCGTTAGCTAGCATAGTGTAGCACGTGTGCAATGCAAATGGAATCATTATGGAACTATGGCTAAGTTTGGCTCTTAGCCGTGTCCCATAATGATTCCATTACAAATATTGCATTGCACACGTGACATGTTATTTTACTAAAAATAATACATTTTACCATAATTTCAAGTAGAATGATACCACCCAAGTAAGAATATTTCAAGTGTTTCAAGTGCTTTACTGAAATATTTGGACCATATAATGATAATACAATTATCTCAACCTTAAAAGGTTACATATAGGTGCCAAAAAGCCATAAATTCACATCAAACAACAAAGAAAAACAACAATTATAATTCAAGTTTAAACAGTAAGTGTGCAGCTGCAGCATTTATTAAAAAAAAAAAAATCTTTATCCTGCATCCCTAAACACAAACAGGGAAAAAAGGTGGAAAATCAGATGACGGCTTATATGTGTTCTGTTGATTGTTAAAATGTGTATGGGTATACATGGGTGATCCCATCTCCCATGCACCGGCCGTATGCCAGGTTTCGACCTGGCCTTGTTCACAAACACATCACATCCAGAGCTAATCTGGACTGCACCAAGACCTGGAGGCATGAGCCACAGAGCCGTTTGTGTGTGTGTGTGTGTGTGTGTGTGTGTGTGTGTGTGTGTGTGTGTGTGTGTGTGTACGTGCATGCGTGCGTGTGCGTGTGTGCGTTTGTGTGTGTGTGTACGTGCGCGTGCGTGATATTAAAGGAGAGGGGAAGCTGCACTCTCAAAAAGATCTGCCTTCATCATACATGACAAATAAGCATTGTTGCCTTGTTTACTTGTCCAGTAGAGCAGTACCTTGATAAGTGAGACAACACCTCACATAGCCTATTTTCCCTCTTTGTCAAACAGCCTTTTACACAAGCAGCACCCATCACAGCAGAAACAGATGTACAGTCTTTATATTTAATGTCTTTTCATCTCCTTGTTTTGGTGGCTACATGTTGGTGTAATGCTGCCACAAACTGGAGTGTTGTTCCAAAATGCAAGATCCATCATTTTACAAATCGATTCCGTAGGTCTTCTAGTTTCATATGATACCAGAAACTTCACTCTGACTTTAAAACTGAGCCTGCTGCAGCCTCTGAAAGTAAATGTTCAAAATTGTGATCGCGATATTTCTGAAAATTGGCCCAATCCGGCTACTCCTCACGGTTAATCTGTATATGTAAAAACGTGTCTGTAAAAAAATAAATATACATATATATATATATATATATATATATATATATATATATATATATATACACATACATACATACATACATACATACATATTTATATGCAATTCTCTGGCGGACCACCAGGCTTGAGAACCAATGGACTAGGGCACTCCGATATCCACATTTCGTGAGTTGGGTCGGATCCACTACAAAATGTAATGGTTCTTCCTTGGCTCATGCTACACCCTTCCAGCAAGTTTCATGACAATCGACTGGGTAGTTTTTCCGTAATCCTGCTAGCAAACAGACAAGAAAACAAACAGACGGCACCCAAGACAGAACCTGCTTGGCGTGACCCCCTGCTTGGCGTGACCACCAACTCGGCCCGGGAGCAAGTTGTGGGAGCCTGGGCTATAACGCAGGAACCACGGTTTGAATCGCCGGTTAAGTGTGTGCAAGCAAAACAACTTGGTTGGGTTTAGGCAAGCAAAACGGTTAGGTTTGGGCAACAAAAGGCAACTTTAGTTGGGGTTAGGCAAGTAAAACAATGTGGTTGGGTTTAGGCAACAAAGCCAACTTGGTTGGGTTTAGGGTCATGGTTCGGATAGGCATTCGAAACAGCTCTCTCGTGATGAGAAAACTTGCAAGTCGGGAACGCTACGGTTCCAGGTTAGGGTGGTTGGATGTTAGGGTGGTTGGAGGTTAGGGTGGTTGCCGGTTGGAGGTTAGGGTGGTTGGAGGTTAGGGTGGTTGGAGGTTAGGGTGGTTGTTGGTTAGCGTGGTTCCAGGTTAGGGTGGTTGTTGGTTAGCGTGGTTCCAGGTTAGGGTGGTTGGAGGTTAGGGTGGTTGTTGGTTAGCGTGGTTCCAGGTTAGGGTGGTTGGAGGTTAGGGTGGTTGTTGGTTAGCGTGGTTCCAGGTTAGGGTGGTTGGAGGTTAGGGTGGTTGTTGGTTAGCGTGGTTCCAGGTTAGGGTGGTTGGAGGTTAAGGTGGTTCCAGGTTAGGGTGGTTCCAGGTTATGGTGGTTCCAGGTTAAGGTGGTACCAGGTTAAGGTGGTTCCAGGTTAGGGTTAACCTCTGACTGTCATTACCTTCAAGAAGGAGGTAAAAATATAACTTATTTCTTGCACAAAATGAAAAGAAACTATAGTACACCATAAGAGATAATAGGAAACCTAAGTACTTGGTTTGCCACTTAATTCAACTTTATACTTAATTGATCTTCGGCATCATCAACAAGTGACATGAAGCTGCTGGCCTTCATATTTTGCACAAATGTATTTGTTGTTCAAAGCTGAGAGTAGTAGAGTAGTAGAGTAGTAGAGTAGTAGATTAGTCTACTGCTCCTCTTCAAGTGGGACTTGCGCCTTTAAAAGTGCCTGTTTTTGGTGGCATCAGCATTGAAAAATGCCTGCTATGCAGTGAGTCCACACTGCCAGACTTTCTAACTCCTACGATGTTCCTTTCCCCCGGGCCAGATTCCGATCCAGGCTTGATTACAATGCAACTGCTGGACGCCCAGTCATCTGTCTCAGTGACAGCTAGCATGGAGAGACTGACTGGGAGGGGCAGCTAGCATGGAGAGACTGACTGGGAGGGGTGTTCAAATGAGACAAATATCTGCTGTCAATCAAAACAAAAATAACTGGGGTTACATGCTATAGTTTGGGAAGTTTCATTGCCTCCACTCTAACCCATTCTCATAGGATTTTGCCTAACTAATCCCTAGAGACCAATGTATTCGCCTCAATACAATCCAGTGTGGAGAACGCAAACAGAACAAAAGATCTCCCATTTGAATAAATGCCTTCCAAGCAGAGGGCTGTTTGGATTTCAAAGTAATTGGCACTTTTAATTGATTTAGAACAGCCTTTATCTCGTCTATAGCGGTCGCCATTGTTGTTATTTCTCCTCCTTGGTCCGGTACACTTGACAACAGCTTGACTACGGCATTAGCCCCCCATGTGGCATGATTGGCTAATGGTTAGTCCCCTCGGCGCTCACTGGACCCAAGATTTCTTCAACCGAGAAACCTCTGATGTCACGATGCCAGAGCAGAACCAGCCTCAGTGGAGTGATGTCATGATGCCAGAGCAGAACAAGCCTCAGTGGAGTGATGTCATGATGCCAGAGCAGAACAAGCCTCGGTGGAGTGATGTCATGATGCCAGAGCAGAACCAGCCTCAGTGGAGTGATGTCATGATGCCAGAGCAGAACCAGCCTCAGTGGAGTGATGTCATGATGCCAGAGCAGAACAAGCCTCAGTGGAGTGATGTCATGATGCCAGAGCAGAACCAGCCTCAGTGGAGTGATGTCACGATGCCAGAGCAGAACCAGCCTCAGTGGAGTGATGTCATGATGCCAGAGCAGAACCAGCCTCAGTGGAGTGATGTCATGATGCCAGAGCAGAACCAGCCTCAGTGGAGTGATGTCACGATGCCAGAGCAGAACCAGCCTCAGTGGAGTGATGTCATGATGCCAGAGCAGAACAAGCCTCGGTGGAGTGATGTCATGATGCCAGAGCAGAACCAGCCTCGGTGGAGTGATGTCATGATGCCAGAGCAGAACCAGCCTCAGTGGAGTGGGCGGAGTCAGAGGTCTGGACCCAGGCTGCTGATGGGGTGCGGCCCAGTGGAGAGGGTGATGAATGGATACAGGATGTGTGTAGGTGAGTGTGGGAATGATGGATGTAAGTTTGTTTACCGTGTGTGTGTGTGTGTGTGTGTGTGTGTGTGTGTGTGTGTGTGTGTGTGTGTGTGTGTGTGTGTGTGTGTGTGCATAATTCAGTTGAAACAGTGCCTTAGAGGTGTTGGCCATGCTATCCTCATCAATACAATGACATCATGTCTTACAAATCTTACTTTCTAAGAACTGGAGCTCATTCTGCTACTGCACTCATCGTATGTCCCTCTGTTCTATATGCCTCAAATACAAACTGTAGCCGTGGATTATAACCCCAATATGTGACTTTCTTCCCTTAAAACAGCTTTTGAATCAGTGTGATGGTACACTGACTTCCAAAAGAGAATGGCACCTCTATCATTCCCACTCTGCGCCCTGAACACCTGTTGTCAAGCATGTCAAGTTGCCTGGAACTTTGAACTCAATGTCCTGCATATCCTTCAGATTAAAAGATTTACGCTGACAAACCAACGGGAGCTTTTATTGTGAAGTACGTATAGGAAGTGAAACGTGTTTATCGATTGCTAGCTTGATTAGGGGCGCGATTAGCCACTCCTTTCACTAAAACAAGTCGAATCACAACATTTGGGGATATTTGGATCTCTCTCCCCCCCAGCGAATCAGTTATAAACACTGCAGAAAGGTTAGCAAAGTAGAGTACAAGCAGAAACGTACAAACAGGAAAGTGTAGCATTTACTGTTAGCATCTGTAACTGGGGTGGTGTGGTCAGTTTCTCTAAATAGAAAAAATACATCATGTGACTTTGAAGGAAACTCGAGTCCATTTTGACGACCATTTTCCATCCGCTGATCACTTCAGATCAAAATCCTATAGGGCCAATACTGTTTCTATATCCTATAGGGCCAATACTGTTTCTATAGGGCACTTCACTGTTTCTATAGGGCACTTCACTGTTTCTATAGGGCACTTCACTGTTTCTATAGGGCACTTCACTGTTTCTATAGGGCACTTCACTGTTTCTATAGGGCACTTCACTGTTGTTGGGGTCAGTTTTTCTTCATTTCTCGAGTAGCAATATACTGAAGTGTGAAAACTGACCTGAGGTTGTGTATTTAGCGTAAATAGAGACAATTTCACACTTCTATCACACCTTCAGCACTGCTCAAACTGGAGCAAATCATGAAAACATCCAGTGAAACTCAATACATTATCTCTCCTTTCACATAACAGAGAATTTGAGTAGACCTAATGTTCTGGCCATTACCCAAAACCACCAGCAACAAGCTTTCCAGCCATATAACACACATATTCAACTGTTGGCTGTATAAATATATAAATATATAAATATATAAATATATAAATATATATATATAAATATATATATAAATATATAAAAAAAACAAAAAAAACACATAAATAAATAAATTATATATATATATATATATATATATATATATGATGAGAATATATGTAGAATCTTCCTTTGTTCTATATATATATATATATATATATATATATATATTATTTATTTTTATATATATATATATATATATATATATATATATATATATATATATATATATATATATATATGGTATATATATATATATATATAATGGTTTGCTTTGTGGACGTGTTTGTGTGAATCCCCCCCCCTTCTAGCTATTTTCAGAAACACAGTTGATTGCTTGTGGCCGAGGCGTCATCATCTCCAGGCTGAGGGGAGATTAGGCTCATGTGGGTTTAGCAGCACACTTATGCAACAGTAATGAACGACTTCAACACGTTCACAAATGACAGCTTAAACGCCAGTTGAGTGAGATCACAGGCAGGCCCCGCCCACGTGTGTAGGCCCCGCCCACGTGTGTATTCTAGACTTGACTAGAAACCAAAAGGATTCCTGCTGTGTGGAAAGGAGCGTGGAGATGATATGAGGTGATGTTCATGCTTTGATGCAGACTCACTTCTGATTGGACAATGAAGGCATTCTGCAGTCTGTTATGTCTGCCTGCTGTTTCACCTCTAATCAGATTACTCTGCAGTAGGGATGTTCATTTTGAAAATTTTCCAAAATCGATAATCGGTGAAAATTAACGATCAATTATCGATCATCGATTTTATTAATACTTAGAAAATTTTCAATTTTTTCAATTTTTTCATTTTTTTTTTATTTTTTTTACAAAATGAATGCCTATGGCAGAAAATACGAAAGACAACGTGTTCTCCTCAATGAACTCTTTATTTCAATGTGTCTCCTCTCCAACACTGCTGTCCCCGGCGCATGCCGGTGTGAATTTCCCATGTTTAAAACAGTTTTGTTGGCACAAAGGCCCGTGCCCAGCCAGAAAACTAGAGACTATATGAAGCTCCACCTCACGTTAGTCGGCTGTGCAATGGAGTGGGGCGAGGAGGAACGAATTCCACCCAAACCTAGCCCAATTTTTTTTTTTTTTTTTTTTTTTTTTTATAATTAAAAAATCGATCCAAATGCCACAGGATCGATTCCAATCCTTAACGATCGATTATCGATTTTCGATAATTGATGAACATCCCTACTCTGCAGTCACAGCAGTGATTTGGTTGTTTTCAATCCGATTCACTGGTTAGTTAAGATTTTTACGGTGTTACTTTTTCCAGATTTCCCCCCCATTTTTCTCCCCAATTGTACTTGGCCAATTTCCAATTCCAATTTCAATTTCCGAAACAGATAGAACATTCTCTGACAAATAAAAAGCTGAGAAAGTGAGATCTACAAATCACAACAACACTCTTTTTAGCATTGCATTTAACATCAAAACTCACACCATAAACAGAACATATATTCAGTTAGTACATTAACTCAATGTACAGTAGAGCTGGAGGAACAACTGCGAAAACAAATTATAGACGCAGATTTAAATACGACAGGAGATGCATGACAGGGTAAGAGTGGACCTATAGCTACTGTATGAAATCCAATATCAAGTATCAGCTGTTATGTTAGCCATGCTGACTTTGACACGATTGGATGTCTTTGCTGTCAATTGTATTTTTCCTTTTTCTGTAAGCACGACGGACTATGAAAGTCTGCAACAAAAAGTAATTAAAGACAGATAGACAGTGTCATACTGTATGAAGACAGATGTTTTCTCTCTAACACACACACACACACACACACACACACACACACACACACACACACACACACACACACACACACACACACACACACACACACACACACACACACACAATTGTGGAGTCCTTCCTCTGATGGGTGTCAGGGACAGTGGTGTAGTCTAGTTGTGGGTATACCCAGCAGTGGGTACTGGGTGTTCTGTAAATTTCAGCTTGGAGTGTGAGATATGTTTCCATGCGGGGGGTACGGGGGTGGGTTGGGGGGTGGGAGTGACTATGAGGGGGTTCCCAGTGGATCCCCAATCAAATACATTCGTATTATTTTGTTATTATTCATTATTATTTCATTTACAAGAAGTTAACACAATTACATAATGTAGACTGTCTTTCTTGATCATAGTTTCACTGTTATCTCTCTACCTACAATACAAATAGTCATGAAACTTTGGACAAAATCATCTTCCCCTGCAGTTTTTTGACTTGTCACAAAACTATATTGTTATGTATCCTTGCACATTTTCAAGTGGGTATACTCAAATCCTAGAGCTTTCCTAGTGGGTATATACTGCATATACCTGTGTATCACGTAGACTACACCACCTGTCAGGTGTGTGTCATATGTCACGCATGTGTCAAACTAGAGTGTCAATCTGCCAGTCAAGCTCTCTCACACGCACACGCACACGCACACACATACACACACACACCCACACACACACACACACACACACACACACACACACACACACACTCAATTTCCCTGTCTGTCGACAAGAGACTATCCTCCATAATTTTGAAGCATGCTGTTTCAGTCATGTTGCTGGAAAATGAAAGCAGCTGAGGCAGACAGAGCGTTAGTCAGCTAGTTGAGATATAAAATGTAAATCTTATTAAATCAAATATGAAAAACATGGCTTGTGGTATAATATGACCTCCCTACATAGAGAGAGAGAGAGAGAGAGAGAGATACAACACTGCTTACAGTATACACCAATTTAAAATCCTTGAAGTGCACACAAAAAAATGTCACCTTCAACTTTCAACTTGAAACGTCACCATCAAACATTTTTGTGACGAACCTGTTTGCTAAAAACACCTTGTAAACAAATGTGACTTGACCTGACCTACTACGAGGCACGCCTACTGGAATTCCCAGAGTTCCTAGCGAGCTGCATGGTGTCGAGTGCTGATACGTGATAGCCGCCACCTCAGGTAAACGTTAGCGAAGACTCACGGGCGGCATCTGCACAGCGAAACAGGAGACGGCCAGCTAGCCTATCAGCTGTCTGCACTAATGCGCTCACACAATGAATTAACAATGGCTGCACCCGGCCCTTAAAGGCCCCATTCAACGGCACTGTAGTGTCCACAACACTGGCTGGCATTGTTTCTATTGTGATTTAGGGGATCAGCGCTGCATTTGGTGATAGTGACTGGCAGTGAGGTGCTGGCATTTTAACCATGCAGTTAAACATTTTATTTATTTATTTATTTATTTATTTATTTATTTATTTATGTATTTATGTATTTATTTATTTATTGATTGATTGATTTATTTATTCATTGATTTATTCATTTTATCAAAAAAGAATTCTCCAGTTTTTGTACAAAAATATAATGTGATCTGTTCTGACAAAATCAGTCACATTGACCCAGAAACACATTTTGAGTTGTATACACTGTTTTGGAAAGAGGAGAATGTCAGCTTTCTGCTGATATCAAAATTATCTTTGTACTGCAAAGGTTGAGTGAGATACACACCCCTTTATGTCTTGACTGTTTCCAAACTATGTTTTTGAGAAAAACTGCCTCAAAGTTTGACAAAGTAAGTTAGTTCTGTTGGTCACTTTACATTGATGAGCTTCAAAACTATATTTAGCACGATCATTTCACAAGAATCTTTACACAGAATGAAAGCCAAGGCTTTATTTGACTCAAATCTGATGAAACCCCCAAAACAGCCAAAATCAATATTTATTTAATTTATTTATTACAATGGGGCTTGCAGCATTGCACCAAAATGCATAGGCCAGCGAAGAAGATTGACGGGATGGAGTCACTTTTCCTGAAGCCTTTCCCACACGGCTGAACATGAGCTTCACATGTATTTTGAGGGCATAATCTGTTGTGTCTGTGTTTCATGTTAGCAAATGCTGTGTGAAAACAGAGCTGTACTCCTGAGGGGTTAAGAAAAGAAAAGTTAATAAAGTTTCGGAGAAAAAATGTCTGCTACTGTTTGAAAACATTAAAACTGTCATGGCTGACTGCAGTGTAGTCGTGCAGGGAGAGAGGGGACACAGCAGTGCAGATGGCGCACACACACAAAATTTACATTGACGTATTTAGCAGATGCTCTTATCTACGGAGACATGTTTAATCTTTTATTTAGGGAGGGAAGCTTGACTGAGCACACGGCTCTTTATCAGGATCGCCCTGCGTCACACTCACACTTACACCCATTCACACTTGGAAAGTGCTCAGTATAACCACAGTCTTACTCTATCATATATGCAACTACTGAATTACCTAAAAGGTACAACACTGAGTGATCTGTACAAATATAAACATTTTACAAATACACTTCAATAGGTGAATAAGTAAATAAGGTGAAGCTCCACAGGGAAATAGACAGAAAGACAACGATAATAAATAGACAAATATATATATATATACAGTGGTTAATTTAGGCCAGACTGTCTTCAATTAGGTCCTGAGCAACAGGGACCCCGCAGTCTGCAACGAAACAGCCAGCCCCTATTTAAGCTGGGTTTCTCACCTCTGCCAAATGTTTGTTTGAAAAAGGTCGGTGACCGAAACGTCACATTAAAACAAATTTGATTGCAACTTAACAGTGTGCGGGACTCTTTTTTCACTAATTTGAGGAAGAGGAGATTGCCATTGCATAGCCATTCTGGGGATTCGAAGCACCTACTGTACAACAGCCATTTCCGACCAGTGGTATAGACGGTTTTCACGGAATTGTGTTGAGGGAACAGTTTGGAACCCAGCTTATTTCCTGTCAGCTACTTTATTAGCAGACACGGCAACAGGAAGTGAGCTAGGGACACATTTAGATTATTAGATTATTAATATTATTATGTATGAAAATGCATTTTCCATTGTTGAATGGAACCGTTATTTAATTTGTAATCAATTACCGTATTCATTAAGTTTCTGATTTCTTTGTGGTGCTGATGGACAGCTCCTTTTATCATTCAAATCAAAACGCTTTCTTTGGCCTCTGTACTGTTTACGGATGTGGGCCTCCAGCATTTTTGAGATTTTCAAGTGGGCCATGAGTTGGAAAAGGTCGGGAACCGCTGGTCTACAACATCTCCCATGGCCTCAAGTGAAAAACGGTCTTTGTTCCTTCCAGGTGCGAGACGTTTCTCTAACCTGGAGTAACCTGGATATTGGCCATACTCCGGTTAAGGGTTTATTCGGGTTACACTGTTTACATTCAGCCTGCGGCTGAGTCTCCGTGTTGCCATGAATAAACCAGTTAACAATACTCCTGTCAACAGCAGTGAGAACGCTCCCCCAGCAAAATAATTTGAGAAGGTACAGCCACCAGCTCCCCCCTCCATCTTTGACTGAGCAGTCCCATCTAATACAGGTCAAATATAATCATAAATAATTTATTTTTTTATATCCCCCCCCCCCCCGATTTTTTATCCCATTTTTATCCCCCATTAGTGCTAATTTAATTTATTTATCCTGGTTGCTACTCCACCCTCTGCCGATCTGGGGAGAGCCGAAACTGGCTCCATGCTTCCTCCGAGACATGGGCAGTTAGCCAGCCGCTTCTTTTCACCTGACAGAGAAAGCTTCACCGGTAGGACATAGCACGTGGGAGGTTCACGCTATTCCAACCAGTTCCCCTCCCTCTGAACAGGCGCCCTTAACGACCAGAGGAGGAACCACATTAGCAACCAGGATATTGCATGTTTTGGTTAAGGGGGTTCCTATATGAAGGAAACCCCCGGGAGGCACGGGGAGAACATGCAAACTCCACACAGAAAGGCCCTTTTGACGACCCCACCCGGGCGGACGGGCACGCATTCCTTCAGCGTTCACAGCGTCCCAGGTGGGAATCGAACCCAGGACCTTTGAGCTGTGAGGCAACAGCGCTTACCACTGCACCAAAGTACCCCCCTATGTTCTATTTTTTAAACGTTCACGCCCACGCCCACAGACTGTGGCAAGCCGTCTGGAGCAGGGTCTGTCTGTCTGTATGTCTGTCTGTCCCCTCAAAAGTAGACCAATCACAGCTCATGCTATTATGTACGACATCACATACCCGATGCACCAGGCATCAAACAGCACGGAAGTCAAAGGAGGCACACGCGATGCTCCGCCCACCAGAAATGTTCATATCTGCGTACATAAATATATCGATATCTGCAAAGGCGCTCTCTCCCCAGCCGTGAAGCGTGAAGCGCAGCGTGCCAGCCAGGTGCAGTAACCTGGATTTACATGATGTTGTGTTTGTAAGAGATTTCTATTGAAACGGGCCCGGTCACGATACGAAAGTTATACTCTCACAATGCTGTTTCAGCTGGACTTTAAGCTGTCTGTCACCACGGAAGTGAAGAGTCTGAGGCTGGGGCGAAGTGAGCCGGTAACAACAATAATTTCAAATGCAATACGTCTTCAATCTGTATAATATGGGGGAGCTACAATGACGCAAATCCATTTTGCACATAGATTTAAAGTAGTGAATAAAGTCTCTGCACACCCAAGTGTGTGACAGGTGTGTCGGAGGAAGATACAGCCAGTAGAACAGAAACTCCCGCACGCTGTCTCGCGTTCTCTGGAGATTTTTTTATTTTTTATTGAATGAACAGACGTTTCGCTCGGCAGACCTTCATCAAGTGTGGCGGCAGCAGGCAGCTCAGACAGCAACATCCTACCAAAAGTGGATTGTCGAGACAAGACGAGGTGTTTCATGACAATTATAAAGGGCAAAAATATTACGAGAGGACGTGATGACAATCTGGTGAGGGAAAGAATTCAATCCCATTGTGGATTCATAAGATGCATTTTAACAGCAGGTCTAATCCATCTGACAGATATCTGGACACAATACAGATGTCAGATGTTAACACATTAAGTGCCAGAGACGACCTAACTCGTCTTACATAATCCAGCGCTTAAGTGCCAAGGACGAGCTAACTCGTCTTACATAAACATTTTTTTTTTTTGACGGTGGGACATCAATCAACCCCTTTTACATCTTCGAGATAACTATTTGGAGCAAGAGCATGTGTGTAATCTATTTTACCGACCACTAAGTGGCGACAGAGACCGAGAGAAGTCACAGCCACGGGACCCAAAAGCAGCCGCCTCCCGCGGAAATGGCTTGGCGATTTTACAGTCAGAAGCCCGAGACACACACACAGAACGGACAGAGATCCCTTCCCCCCAGAGCCGCGGATCAACGCGCGAACACACACACACACACACACACACACACACACACACACACACACACACACACACACACACACACACACACACACACACACACACACCGCGGGAGCAAGCCATTCAAGGAAATGGCTTGGCGATTTTACAGTAATCCATTTCAGACTCGTCCCCGCACGCAGGCAAGCAGGCAGGCAGGCACGCAGACAGACAGGCAGGCAGCACAACACGCTTCTGACACGCCCGCTGAAGCCAGGAGGAAGGAGGAGAAGACACACGGAGGGAGGAGTTTGAATGAGAGGGGTGTTTCCTGTTGTTATGGAGGAAATTACTGTTCAAAACTATTGTTTAGAATGTCTGACGGTCTTACTGATGCCAAAAATGAATGGTTAAAGTGACTGTTTCACAAAAAGCCATTTATCTCTGAATAAATTTCCAGACGCTGAAACCATGCTGTACTCAACGGCTAATATCTACATAACTACTAACTCTGCAAACTAACTCTTTTAGACAGAGAAAGCACACATTCTATTAGTTATTTTTAGATGATTGCTGTTCATGAATTCTTAACAGAAAAGAATCCTCGGCTGTTCTAAAATGAGCCAGAATCGTCAAAAACACCCCTGGCACAACTTACCTACAGGAATGAAAACATGGCTGGCACCCAATGTGTTAATGCCAGGTGTAAAGAGGGCCTGTGACTAAAGAAATCTGGTTTGGCCTCTCACCCACACTTTACCTTACGTCTCTATGCCTCTGCATTTTGCTGCCGCCAAATAAATGTCATTACATTTGACCTGTGTTTGAATGTGTCAGGCTCTCCGCTGCGGTTTGTTTTGAGGATACACTGATCCTGTTTCCTTTCTGCAGTTCCTTTCGGGTAGTCTTCGATCAAATGTCCTTCAGGGTTTTGTCAGTTCTTCAGATCATCAGGATGAAGGATGACGAACTGTATAATGTTTTCCTCACTCTCCCCTTTGGGTCAGAAGGTCCCCATACAATCAGAAAATGCTTCCTATGCAACAGCTTCTTCATGTGTTGAACATCATTGGCACGACGGGACACACCGCAAAAACTACAGTTGGTCCACAGAAAAACTACAGTTGGTCCACAGAAAAACTACAGTTGGCCCACAGAAAAACTACAGTTGGTCCACAGAAAAACTACAGTTGGTCCACAGAAAAACTACAGTTGGCCCACAGAAAAACTACAGTTGGTCCACATAAAAACTACAGTTGGTCCAAAGAAAAACTACAGTTGGCCCACAGAAAAACTACAGTTGGCCCACAGAAAAACTACAGTTGGCCCACAGAAAAACTACAGTTGGCCCACAGATGCTCACTGACGGCCGACCATCGGCTTGCTGCGTCTGGGGCTTAAAGAAAGCCTTTGTATCATTATAATCTCTGTAATTTAAAGCGGATGGACAGGGCGTACGCTTACCTTGTGTTTATGTTTTCTGCATCGAGTAATCCACAATTTGACTGGCTGCAGAAACTCCGCCCCCACCAGCTGGTACGGGTCATTAACGCTCGTTAAGGCTCTCATGTGATTCTCCGTGGATGTGCGCATACAGAGAAAATAAAAATAAACTATAACAGGGGCCCTCGAAGCCGCCCTGGAGCAACATCTTTTCACTTCCTGGACAGAATGATGCGTAACGTGCATAACAACTAGGGATGCACCGATATGAAAATTTTGGCCGATGCCGATAACCGATATTAACATTGCCGTTTTGGCCGATAACCGATATTTACCGATGTCGATATGATCTGTATAAAAACACATTTCTATGATAATAAAATTTTGTACATACTGAAAAACACATTGAACACACTGAATTTGAAAAAGTAATGCATTTCTTTACTTCAAAAACATTTGTAAAAGCCCATAAATCATAGATTTACTGCATTATTTCATCTTAATGTGAAGAATTTGGTTGATACCGATAACCGATATTAACATTGCAACATCGGGCCGATACCGATATGTTAAAAAATGACTAACATCGGCCGATACCGATATGATTGCCGATATATCGTGCATCCCTAATAACAACGCATCATTACTGACATTGTAATGATACAAAGTGGGTTGAAAATCAGCAAAGCCTCCCTTTAAGGTACGTATTAGGGCTGGGTATTAGCAAGGACCTCACGATACCATCACGATACATGGGTCACAATACATTACGATATGGAGTCAGAACTCATTGGCTGATGAGCCAAAGAAGCACAGATTTCACTTCTTGTTTTCTGTTTCTTTGTTGCTAAGTAGCTTTAGATCCAAGCCCCGTGAAAAAGACAAGCGGTAAGAGAGGATGAAGCTAATATCATGAAGTCTAGTGATCTGCTAAGTGAAAAACTGAAAGCTAGCCGTTATCTAGGTTAGCTATAGTTAGCCTAGCTGACCTTCTAATCCAGTCTAACGTAAGAAAAGTGAATGTGTGAAACATGGAGACTAGCGAAAGAAAGCCCTTCCCTAAACTCCCTCCATCTTCATTATCCTGTCACCTTTAAAACAACAGGATGTTACTCTACCCCCGTTATACTGTTTCAACAGACACACACACACACACACACACACACACACTCACACACACACACACACACACACACACACACACACGGACAGACACACAGACAGACACACACATACACACACATGCACACACATGCACACACACACACACACACGGACAGACACACACACACACACGCACAGACACACAAACAGACAGACACACACACACACACGCACACACACACACACGCACACACACATGCGCACACACACAAACACACACACACGCACACACACACACACACACACTCACACACCATTGTTGGCTTGTAAAAGCTGACTATAGGACTTAACAAAACAGAGCTGAGTTGCCCCCCTACATGCCTGGGAAAAAAGGGAGAGTTCCCTGTAAAAGCATTGGCACACACACAGTGTGTACACACACACACACACACACACACACAGACACACACACACACACACACACACACACACACACACACACACACACACACACACACACACACAAGAGTGTTAGTAAAATAAAAGTTTGTCTCGACAAAGTTTCGTTTCGTGGTGTCATGCGAATCCGTTTGGAACTTAGACGCCTTTTTGTGATTGGCCACGGCCATTAGCATGCCTCCTTAGTTAATCAGTTCTATGTTGGCCAATGACCTGCTTTTCTGCCAAGTTCCATGTAAATCCCTTCATATCTTTTTGAGATATCCTGCAGACAGACAGACAGACAGACAGACAGACAGACAGACAGACAGAGACAGACAGACAGACAGACAGACAGACAGACAGACAGACAGGCAGACAGACAGAGACAGACAGACAGACAGACAGACAGACAGACAGACAGGCAGACAGACAGAGACAGACAGACAGACAGACAGACAGACAGACAGCCAGACAGACAGACAGGCAGACAGACAGGTGTAATAACCTGCTGACCTGGCCTTGACGGAGGTAATAAATAAGAGAAAGACAGAGAGAGAGAGAGCTAGTCTGTCTCCTGATCACAGGAGTTCTGGTCTAAGCTCACATATGAAAAGGTGTCATGCTTGTTGTCATAGCAGCACTCCATATATGACTGATATCTCTCATTGATGTCTTATTTATTACAGTCAATCTGCTCATGGTGGCCAGAGCCTCAGCCCACCTCAGTCTGTCTGCATGTACACCTCAGTCTGTCTGCATGTACACCTCAGTCTGTCTGCATGTACACCTCAGTATGTCTGCATGTACACCTCAGTCTGTCTACATGTACACCTCAGTCTGTCTGTATGTACACCTCAGTCTGTCTGTATGTACACCTCAGTCTGTCTGCATGTACACCTCAGTCTGTCTACATGTACACCTCAGTCTGTCTGCATGTACACCTCAGTCTGTCTGCATGTACACCTCAGTCTGTCTGCATGTACACCTCAGTCTGTCTACATGTACACCTCAGTCTGTCTACATGTACACCTCAGTCTGTCTGCATGTACACCTCAGTCTGTCTACATGTACACCTCAGTCTGTCTGCATGTACACCTCAGTCTGTCTGTATGTACACCTCAGTCTGTCTGTATGTACACCTCAGTCTGTCTGCATGTACACCTCAGTCTGTCTACATGTACACCTCAGTCTGTCTGCATGTACACCTCAGTCTGTCTACATGTACACCTCAGTCTGTCTGCATGTACACCTCAGTCTGTCTGCATGTACACCTCAGTCTGTCTGTATGTACACCTCAGTCTGTCTGCATGTACACCTCAGTCTGTCTGCATGTACACCTCAGTCTGTCTGCATGTACACCTCAGTCTGTCTGTATGTACACCTCAGTCTGTCTGCATGTACACCTCAGTCTGTCTGCATGTACACCTCAGTCTGTCTGCATGTACACCTCAGTCTGTCTGCATGTACACCTCAGTCTGTCTGCATGTACACCTCAGTCTGTCTGTATGTACACCTCAGTCTGTCTACATGTACACCTCAGTCTGTCTGCATGTACACCTCAGTCTGTCTGCATGTACACCTCAGTCTGTCTGTATGTACACCTCAGTCTGTCTGCATGTACACCTCAGTCTGTCTGCATGTACACCTCAGTCTGTCTGCATGTACACCTCAGTCTGTCTGCATGTACACCTCAGTCTGTCTGCATGTACACCTCAGTCTGTCTACATGTACACCTCAGTCTGTCTACATGTACACCTCAGTCTGTCTACATGTACACCTCAGTCTGTCTGCATGTACACCTCAGTCTGTCTGCATGTACACCTCAGTATGTCTGCATGTACACCTCAGTCTGTCTGTATGTACACCTCAGTCTGTCTACATGTACACCTCAGTATGTCTGTATGTACACCTCAGTCTGTCTGCATGTACACCTCAGTCTGTCTACATGTACACCTCAGTCTGTCTACATGTACACCTCAGTCTGTCTGCATGTACACCTCAGTTTGTCTGCATGTACACCTCAGTCTGTCTGTATGTACACCTCAGTCTGTCTGTATGTACACCTCAGTCTGTCTACATGTACACCTCAGTCTGTCTGCATGTACACCTCAGTCTGTCTGTATGTACACCTCAGTCTGTCTGCATGTACACCTCAGTCTGTCTGTATGTACACCTCAGTCTGTCTGCATGTACACCTCAGTCTGTCTGCATGTACACCTCAGTCTGTCTACATGTACACCTCAGTCTGTCTACATGTACACCTCAGTCTGTCTGCATGTACACCTCAGTCTGTCTGCATGTACACCTCAGTCTGTCTGTATGTACACCTCAGTATGTCTACATGTACACCTCAGTCTGTCTGCATGTACACCTCAGTCTGTCTGCATGTACACCTCAGTCTGTCTGCATGTACACCTCAGTCTGTCTACATGTACACCTCAGTCTGTCTGCATGTACACCTCAGTCTGTCTGCATGTACACCTCAGTCTGTCTGCATGTACACCTCAGTCTGTCTGCATGTACACCTCAGTCTGTCTGCATGTACACCTCAGTCTGTCTGCATGTACACCTCAGTCTGTCTACATGTACACCTCAGTCTGTCTACATGTACACCTCAGTCTGTCTACATGTACACCTCAGTCTGTCTACATGTACACCTCAGTCTGTCTGCATGTACACCTCAGTCTGTCTGCATGTACACCTCAGTCTGTCTGCATGTACACCTCAGTCTGTCTACATGTACACCTCAGTCTGTCTACATGTACACCTCAGTCTGTCTACATGTACACCTCAGTCTGTCTGCATGTACACCTCAGTCTGTCTACATGTACACCTCAGTCTGTCTACATGTACACCTCAGTCTGTCTACATGTACACCTCAGTCTGTCTGCATGTACACCTCAGTCTGTCTACATGTACACCTCAGTCTGTCTACATGTACACCTCAGTCTGTCTGCATGTACACCTCAGTCTGTGTACATGTACACTTCAGTCTGTCTGCATGTACACCTCAGTCTGTCTGCATGTACAACCTCAGTCTGTCTACATGTACACCTCAGTCTGTCTGCATGTACACCTCAGTCTGTCTGCATGTACACCTCAGTCTGTCTACATGTACACCTCAGTCTGTCTGTATGTACACCTCAGTCTGTCTGCATGTACACCTCAGTCTGTCTACATGTACACCTCAGTCTGTCTGTATGTACACCTCAGTCTGTCTGCATGTACACCTCAGTCTGTCTTCATGTACACCTCAGTCTGTCTACATGTACACCTCAGTCTGTCTGCATGTACACCTCAGTCTGTCTGCATGTACACCTCAGTCTGTCTGCATGTACACCTCAGTCTGTCTACATGTACACCTCAGTCTGTCTACATGTACACCTCAGTCTGTCTGCATGTACACCTCAGTCTGTCTGCATGTACACCTCAGTATGTCTACATGTACACCTCAGTCTGTCTACATGTACACCTCAGTCTGTCTACATGTACACCTCAGTCTGTCTGCATGTACACCTCAGTCTGTCTACATGTACACCTCAGTCTGTCTACATGTACACCTCAGTCTGTCTGCATGTACACCTCAGTCTGTCTACATGTACACCTCAGTCTGTCTACATGTACACCTCAGTCTGTCTGCATGTACACCTCAGTCTGTGTACATGTACACTTCAGTCTGTCTGCATGTACACCTCAGTCTGTCTGCATGTACAACCTCAGTCTGTCTACATGTACACCTCAGTCTGTCTGCATGTACACCTCAGTCTGTCTACATGTACACCTCAGTCTGTCTACATGTACACCTCAGTCTGTCTGCATGTACACCTCAGTCTGTGTACATGTACACTTCAGTCTGTCTGCATGTACACCTCAGTCTGTCTGCATGTACAACCTCAGTCTGTCTGCATGTACACCTCAGTCTGTCTGCATGTACACCTCAGTCTGTCTGCATGTACACCTCAGTCTGTCTACATGTACACCTCAGTCTGTCTACATGTACACCTCAGTCTGTCTGTATGTACACCTCAGTCTGTCTACATGTACACCTCAGTCTGTCTACATGTACACCTCAGTCTGTCTACATGTACACCTCAGTCTGTCTGCATGTACACCTCAGTCTGTCTACATGTACACCTCAGTCTGTCTGTATGTACACCTCAGTCTGTCTGCATGTACACCTCAGTCTGTCTACATGTACACCTCAGTCTGTCTGCATGTACACCTCAGTCTGTCTGCATGTACACCTCAGTCTGTCTGCATGTACACCTCAGTCTGTCTGCATGTACACCTCAGTCTGTCTACATGTACACCTCAGTCTGTCTACATGTACACCTCAGTCTGTCTACATGTACACCTCAGTCTGTCTACATGTACACCTCAGTCTGTCTACATGTACACCTCAGTCTGTCTACATGTACACCTCAGTCTGTCTGCATGTACACCTCAGTCTGTCTGCATGTACACCTCAGTCTGTCTGCATGTACACCTCAGTCTGTCTACATGTACACCTCAGTCTGTCTACATGTACACCTCAGTCTGTCTGCATGTACACCTCAGTCTGTCTGCATGTACACCTCAGTCTGTCTGCATGTACACCTCAGTCTGTCTGCATGTACACCTCAGTCTGTCTACATGTACACCTCAGTCTGTCTGCATGTACACCTCAGTCTGTCTACATGTACACCTCAGTCTGTCTGCATGTACACCTCAGTCTGTCTGCATGTACACCTCAGTCTGTCTACATGTACACCTCAGTCTGTCTGCATGTACACCTCAGTCTGTCTGCATGTACACCTCAGTCTGTCTGCATGTACACCTCAGTCTGTCTGCATGTACACCTCAGTCTGTCTGCATGTACACCTCAGTCTGTCTACATGTACACCTCAGTCTGTCTACATGTACACCTCAGTCTGTCTACATGTACACCTCAGTCTGTCTACATGTACACCTCAGTCTGTCTACATGTACACCTCAGTCTGTCTACATGTACACCTCAGTCTGTCTACATGTCCATGCTGCTAAGTGTTAAGTGTTGTGAATATTCTTGCTGTGATGTTGATGAAAGGGACGACCTCACCAGGCCAAAACATGCTGTTTGTTACGCCGGCTTTGAGCAGATGAGGAGCAGCTGATGAAGGGGGAGGGGGCATGTGTGTGTGTGTGTGTGTGTGTGTGTGCATTTCATATGGGCCCTCTTGTATGCTTGGTTACATCTGAGCGCGTGCGGAGGGAGCAGGTGCATCTGAGCGCGTGCGGAGGGAGCAGGTGCATCTGAGCGCGTGCGGAGGGAGCGGGTGACGATATTCTCAGAGGGAAGAGAAGCAGCACCGCGGGGGAGCGCCACACATTATGGAGAGGCTAAACAAATGTGTCACATGATGTCTTTTTTTTCACACCAATTTTCTTTTTCAATGAGTCAAGGCAATGATTTCTTTCCAAGGTCCTCCTACCACTACAGACTCATCTCAACTGCAATCGTGCCATGTTTACTCAGTGTGTGAAGTAAGGTTCCTAGCTACCAGATGGTCCAAGTTGTGGGATCTGATCATACTCTCATTTAGATTTTACATTTAAATGTGTCAATGTCATGGAGAAGTACTACACTACCCACAATTCTTAAGTGTAATATCGAGCTCCATGGAGCTTGCTGTATGATCGTCTCTGATTGGTGGAGCACGCTGAGCGCTATAGTGCACTATAGTGAAATATCTCTGGCTAGGCTACTACGAACGTAGGCTACCAGTTTGCTGCTGAAAAGGGCTCAAATCGTCACTGAGTGACTGAAAGTATGTTATGATGTCACGTTTACCATTACGTTACGTTACGTTAACCATTATGAGTCACTCTGCCTTCAACACCGGGACCCGTTTTGAAATCCTTTGCCCAATGCCCGCTTGGTGATATTAAAGCAAGACCATGCGGCTATATACTATAACGTTAGCCATTGAGCAAATAGTCTAATGGCGGACTGTCAGGACCGGTGGTCCTGCCCACTGCCCCTCAGAGTGCTCTCCCATTGGGTGGAACGCTCTGTCGCTCATTCATCCGCTAATCTGTTTGGCTGGAATGGATTATGACATGAGTAGTTCCTTCACTCTTAAAATATGTACACACTTTCTTGTACTTTTTCCTTTTTCCACTGAGTGAGTCAAAGCAGAAGATAGAGAGAGAGAGGGGGATGATGGGATTTTAACAGAGAGGAAGAGCTAGAACCAGCAGAGGAACCACTGGAGGAGAGGAAAGGAGGAGCAGAGGAGAGGAGAGGAGAGGAGAGGAGAGGAGAGGAGAGGAGAGGGGCGGCTTTAGCTCAGGAGGTAGAGCAGGTCGGCCAGTGACCCAAGGGTTGGCGGCTCGATCCCCGCTCCCTCCCAGCTGCTGTCGTTGTGTCCTTGGGCAAGACACTCAACCCTCCTTGCCTCGTATGATTGGTATGAATGTAGACATGAATGGTATGAATGTAGACATGAATGATGGTGGTTCGGAGGGGCCGTTGAGCGCCAATGTGTGGCTGCCACGCTTCTGAACCACCGGTACGAATAGTGTGAACGAATAATGATTCTGTGTAAGCGCTTTGAGCCTTGGAAAGGCGCTATATAAATCCAATCATTATTATTATTATTATTAGAGGAGAGGAGGACAGTTGTGAGAGAACACATGAAAGGCAGAACATTGAGGTGGGAAACTGAGAATGATCTGCCTGGCATCTCCAGCACACTCAGCTGCAGTGCTGCCTGTGTGAATAGATGCTGCCAGAGATCCTAGATAAGCTCTGGAGATGATATCACACAACTCCTCTCCGAGTGCCTCAACCCATCCTGAGTGCAATGAACAAACGTCCAAAACTGAGATATCCACTATGTGAAAAGCATGATGACACCTGCACTCAATCAAACTCTAAATAAAGGACAATGTTTTTCAAAGGACACTAGCTTGCTTGTGGCTGACAAAATGTTCACACTCTGACCGACTGGAACCTCTGAAGATAGATCGTTTCAAATGAGCCTAGCAATGGTTTCCTATTGGTTTTCGCATTATGTTCACAATAGGGATGGGGCCGATCCGATCCAATATCGGTATCGGGTGCCGATATGGCACTAATTCACGGATCGGATCGGATCGGAATTGAAAAAAAAAAAAAAAGAATTGCAATTCCAGCACACAGCTGGCCGTAATTTGTGTAATAATGTATAATAGTATCCTTCTTTGCCTTGTATATTTTCTTAATTTTGTCTGCTTTTTGCAAGGTATATTTAAAAAAAAAACTTATACAGCCTATACTGTATATTCAAGAAAAATATTGGTATCGGCATAATATCGGTATCGGCAGATATCCAAATTCAGGTATCGGAATCGGATCGGAAGTGAAAAAGTGGATCGGTGCATCCCTAGTTCACAAGGTTCTGTCTGATCTTTTTAACAACACCGAGTCAGCCATATGCTACTTTAACGTGTATTAAAGACCCTTCTGGAATTGAAATGTAACATTAAAGAAAATATATAGCAGTTTTGCCAGCTGGTTTGTCAAATCTTTGATGCTCAATATCTCAGAAACTCCAACCATGATAGAATCGTATCATTCCAAGATGTGAGGTTACGCTCAATCCAGTGCAAAGCACCAAGTCGTGATCCCGCCTCAAAGTTCAGCAAACTAACCAAACGTTGCTCTAAAAACCTCAGGAACACAGTCTCCTTCCAACCTTTCCATATATATATACATATACACCACACCTAAATATAAGCACAGCAGCCAGCTGATGCCTGGTGCAATCAGCCATCATCTTCAGAGACAAACACAGACGGCTTTGTGAGAGAGGGAGAGATCATAAGACGCCTTTGTCTCTCTCTCTCTCTCTCTCCCTCTCTCTCTATCCCTCTCTCTCTATCCATCTCACTCTCTACCTCTCTCTATCTAACTCTCTATGGGCTACAACATGTATGTCAAGAATGTTGTATATGTAAATGTGAACATTTCTGTTACAATTCCATAGTTTATTATCACAGAGTATTATCCTCTGTGTTAACCAATGGAATTGTGTAGGAAGTGTACAATAATACTGTGTCAGTTCTTGATGAAAATCTCAAATAATACAACAAACTACTTTGGACATCAAAACATAATTTTTGGACAAACAACACATGTATATGCTTCACGTGTAAAATGTGTCCTGTTATCCCAAGTTTGATGAATTTGGTGGCAATTTTGATTCAATTGTTTTAGTAAACTGCTAAAAGAAGGCCTAGACATTTTCTGGCAGAGAGAAACGTATGTGATTATATGTTGTCTTTTTCCAGTTGCACACTGCCCCAATGCTTGTTGCGATGGCAGTAGCCTATTAGCTTGTGACCAAAGATCTGGAGGACATGGAAAGTGAAGACGTGCATGTCTTCCCCTGCCTCAACAGCTATCATCGAGGTACCCAGCACATGTCTTCCCCTGCCTCAACAGCTATCATCGAGGTACCCAGCACATGTCTTCCCCTGCCTCAACAGCTATCATCGAGGTACCCAGCACATGTCTTCCCCTGCCTCAACAGCTCATCATCGAGGTACCCAGCACATCTCTTCCCCTGCCTCAACAGCTATCTTCGAGGTACCCAGCACATGTCTTCCCCTGCCTCAACAGCTATCATCGAGGTACCCAGCACATGTCTTCCCCTGCCTCAACAGCTATCTTCGAGGTACCCAGCACATGTCTTCCCCTGCCTCAACAGCTATCTTCGAGGTACCCAGCACATGTCTTCCCCTGCCTCAACAGCTCATCATCGAGGTACCCAGCACATCTCTTCCCCTGCCTCAACAGCTATCTTCGAGGTACCCAGCACATGTCTTCCCCTGCCTCAACAGCTATCATCGAGGTACCCAGCACATGTCTTCCCCTGCCTCAACAGCTATCTTCGAGGTACCCAGCACATCTCTTCCCCTGCCTCAACAGCTATCTTCGAGGTACCCAGCACATGTCTTCCCCTGCCTCAACAGCTATCTTCGAGGTACCCAGCACATGTCTTCCCCTGCCTCAACAGCTCATCATCGAGGTACCCAGCACATGTCTTCCCCTGCCTCAACAGCTCATCATTGAGGTACCCAGCACATGTCTTCCCCTGCCTCAACAGCTCATCATCGAGGTACCCAGCAAGAGCAGAAGCGTGTGGTTGGACTGGGAAGTGGGAATGTGTCAAAGTATATGAAGCACGGTGTTGCAACGCTTGGTAAATAAAGATTAAAATAATGAGAAAAACTAGGGTGTTCGGGTAGTGTAACGGTACATTCCCTGCCTATACCAACATGAGGGTTGCAGGTTCGCACCCCCGTGTTACCTCCGATTTGGTCGGCGTCCATACAGGCACGATTGGCTGTGTCTGCGGGTGGGAAGCCGGATTAAGGGTGCATGTGTCCCGCTCGCTGCACTAGCGCCTCCTCTGGCCGGCCGGGGCCCCTGTGCGGGGCGGAAGGGAACTGGTGGGAATAGCATGATCCTCCCACGTGCTACGTCCTGCCGGTGAAGCTCCCCGCTGTCAGGTGAAAAGAAGCGGCTGGCAACTGTGCATGGTGCTAGTCTACGGCTCTCCACAGGTCGGCAGAGGGTGGAGCAGCGACTGGGGCAGCAGGGGGGGGGATTAGCCAAGTACAATTGGGGAGAAAATGGGGGGGAAATCAGAAGGAAAAAAAATAGTTCACTCACACCGCTTTCAGACAGACACGGTTCTGGTTCTGGCTCTGGCTCCGTTCTGGAGTCTCAGAACCTTGGTGCTTTCTGGCGAACCAGCCCGTGTTCACACCAGTTTAAGCGGAACCAAAGTGGGAGGACATTATTAATCATTAATTAATTATTTGGTCTGGCGTTCGAGTGAACCCAGCCTTGGCCCTCTCTTCTGCAAGTTCAGCATATGACTTGCTCTTTCTTGTACTGCTTTCTAGCTTTTCTTGAGATTCGGTAGATGCCCAAATCGCCACTAAACATTTGGTTTCCTCAGGAGACCACTGCAAATAATTTTTCTCTGTGTTGTCACTGCCTTCTTCTCCTTCCTACTCGTTTTCACAGCCTAGAATGAGACACGCCCACTGATGATGTCACGGTTCCCAAGGAAAACCAACTATTTTTTGGTTCCGCTGAGAACCAACTTTTCAGGTTCCGAACCAATTATTTTTTCGGTCTGAACGTGCCGGCCAGTTCAGATTAGGGTTCTGGAACCGGAACCGGCACGGAGCCCTGCCGGTGTGAAAGCCCTATAGCATGAGAGCTGTGCAAAAAAGCAAGTCTCTCCACCCCCTAAAGTAAGCTGCTGTCTGATACATAGCAGTTAATTCAGCTCTGGACAGGCTGTAAGGCCTCGGGTTAGCTTAGCGCTCCAATATGACAAAGTGATATAAAAGTAAAGGTAAAGTCCCACTGATTGTCACGCAATGTTTGTTCTCCGCATTTGACCCATCCCCTGGGGGAGCGGTGAGCAGCAGCAGCATTGCCGCGCTCGGGAATCATATGGTGATCTAACCCCCCAATTCCAACCCTTTGATGCTGAGTGCCAAGCAGGGAGGCAATGGGTCCCATTTTTTTATAGTCTTTGGTATGACTCGGCCGGGGATCGAACTCACAACCTCCAAGTCTCAGGGCGGACACTCAAACCACAAGGCCACTGAGCTGGTTAATATGATGGTGTTATAGTGCAACAATGATCTGTTCTTAAAAACACACGGTGCAGGGAAGTTATTTCAGGACTCAGAGTCTAAAATCCTCCCACGTGACATAATAGCCCACACCGAGTCAGACACAAGTGTCTGCTGTCGAGGCAGAACAGATGTTGGAGATGTTTGAGCCCAGCTGAATACCCAGGGAATGCTGGCACAATGGTTTTCCAATGTTGGAACACTCAATAGCACATTAACACCTCATTTACCAAATTGTACCGTGTCTAATGTTCATACCAAAAGAAGAGACATCAGACCGCGCTTTGCCCTCGGTTTATGCTAGCTGGATTTCCAAGTGGCGATCAGATGTCAGCGTCCGTCTCCTCCTGCCTATAAATCCTGGTGTTTGGGACGTTGTTTCTTGTTTCTTGGTTCAGATTACGTCGTCAGTGCTAATGAGCCACACCACACTTCCGCTGTTAGAGGACTGAGACTTTTCCAGTCGTTTCGGCGCGGCTATTTTACGCTGCACAAGTTCGAATGGCGAACTGAATGAGAAAACACGTTTCAATATACGCCACTCTATACATGCTGGGTGGTGAACTTTAAGACTTGAACCTCCCGGTGAGCAGAAGTCCCGGTTTGACTGGGACGTTCCCGACTTCAGGATGCTTGTCCCGAGTTTGAGGGTTTGATAATCTGGTGACATTATATTAGTGGCTAGATGTGTTGTCTAGTGGTTGTAGTAGCCTACACACCCACCACAACTACAGTCTCTAAGACAACAACGACAACGGCAACAAGGCATACAATTGTTACAATACAATTGTAAATAGTATAAAATAGCTTCTTGTTGACGTATATACAAGCACAGTTCTACGTCAAACCACGTAGGCCTGTGAAAGGATCTGCGCAGTTTCTGAAATTCAAAAATGGGCTTTCTGGGGAAATCAGTTTATATGTACTGGTTGGCTGTTGGGTGAAAATAGACAATCCATTTAGTAGACAGACACTTTCCAGTGTGAATGGGCTCAATTGTGATGCCTATTAGCATGTGTGAATGGAGGGGGCTGCGTTCCACAGTTGCACTTTCTTTCATGCACCAGCCTGAAAACAAAGACCAGCACAAAGGAGTCTGCCCTCATGAACATGATGTTGTCTGCTGCACCATATCTCCCTGCAGGCCACTGAACGCACACATGCCTCCTCCATGTACAGCACCAGGCTGCACTCCCCCTGCAGGCCACACGGGGCTGAACGCACCATGTATACCACGCTGCACTGATGGCAGGCTGACATGGGATGTCTGTCAGTCACTCAATATGCATGAACACACGCAGCAGCCATTTCACCATCAGCATGATGTTTGACACAACAACAATAATATGTCACCAAGGTGCAGGTTTTACACAGAGGAGGAGAGGTCGATAGAAATGGACAATAATCACCATAATATCCCTATGTGGACAGTGACAGCTATAGATAGATAGGCCCATCCATCACTACAACGTGCCCCTGTGGCATTTGTTTTGATCTCAAATGACATCATCAGTGACATCATTACTGACCAGAAATAATCAGAAATCTCACAATGTGGGACCAACATCGCAGACAGACAGACAGAAACACATATTCCTTTGGTGTGTCTCATAATCATCCTCCCATAGGATCTCCTATTATGGTGTCCCTATACTATCTTTATGATCTTCATATACTATCCCTATAAAAATGTATAGTGTGTCTGTGGTAGCCTACCCACCAAGTGCTGACTGAATTTATAATGACATCTAATTGTTTATGTCTCCTGTATGTTGGCTATACAATCCTTTTGATAGTCCTATAATATAATATTCCTTACAGTGGTAGCTGTCCAATAATGACCTTATTGCATTTCATATCCCCCCACACTTTTTTTTTAAATCTCTTCTGGTATTCCTGTAGCTCCTACAATAATATTCCCATAGTTGGTAGTCTAGCTTATAATCATCTCCCACATCTCCTATAGCATTCCTATAGTCTAGAGATGCACACTGTCTGTGCTGTGGTACCAAGTAGGCTACTAGTTTATAATCACATCTTAATTGTTTGTATCTCCCAGCATGGCACTCCCATAAAATAGACTTAGCCTATGATGATTCCTATAATATAGCCTATGTAGGTAGGCTACTCAACAATGTGTGGCATTGTTCTTAACTCTTATGGTATCACTATAATATAGTGATAATAATCCCTATGTAGCTAATGTATGGTTTGGCAGTGACATTTGCATAGCACCCGTGACCCTTCTAAACTTCATTATCGGATATAGATCTTTGTGGTTTGCTTGTTGTAGCCTATCCCCTGTGTGTATCAGTGTGACTGAGAGTGTGGTGTTTTACCGTCGACGTTCTCCCGGTCGCTGATGTGCTGCAGGTTGCACGCCGTGTCCTCCCGGCTCAGCTCGGGCTCCTGCTGGTAGGACTCCAGGCGGGAGTGCGCGTTCCTGCCCCGGGCCCGGAGCTTTGGGCTGGCCGACACGCAGCAAGAGGTGGTGCTCCCCATCCTGCCCTGCGAAGGCAGGCAGGCAGGAAAGTCTGATCTAAATAAGTCCTTGTATTGTGCTGAAATAAGAGCCGAAAAACGATGGATCACCGCCCCCCGCACACGTACCCCTCTGCCCGCCGGTCACCATAGATCACCAGAGCGCGTAGGGTGCGCCCACTCCGTGCCAGCAGCAGCGCCCATGGGTGCTGTCACGCGTCTAGATCGATCCTCATACACAGGCGAAATGTGCTATTTCCACCGGGATGCGTGCTGTAGTAATGGCTGTGCGCGATACCATCCTATCCGAGGCATCGCAAGACTGCTGGGGTGCACTCATGCTCCAGTGTGTGTGTGTGTGTATGTGTGGGAGGGGGGAAAGGGGGGGGGGGGGGGGGGGGGGGGGGGGGGCCGTGCGCTTGTGTGCGTAACTGCGTATGTGAGACACAGCAGCGGCTGAATAGGTTCCGGTTCAAGTGCGTGGGGACGACCCATGGTAACGACTGAGGGAGGGAGAGGAAGAGAGGTTTGAAGTAATAATAATAATAATAATAATAATAATAATAATAATAATAATAATAATAATAATAATAATAATAATAATAATAATTTGTATCATTATTATTATTAGTAATAATAATAAATATTATTATTATTATTTTATTTCTAGCACTTTTTAAAACACATACTTACAAAGTGCTTCACATATAAAATGCACATCTACAAATGCAAGCATTTAGCAGGCCGCATACTTACATATACATATAGGCTACATGCATACATACATACATGCATGCATACATACATACATACATACTGTACATACATACGTACAGTATACATACATACAGGCATGCAAACAGAAAAAGTGTGTGTGTGTGTGTGTGTGTGTGTGTGTGTGTGTGTGTGTGTGTGTGTGTGTGTGCGTGCGCGTGCGTGCGCGTGCGTGCGTGCGTGTGTGTGTGTGGGAGGGACTGATGTAAAATAATTAAAGGAGAATTTCGGTTTTTTACACCACGGTCCTCATTTCCAGGTTAAAATATGATGTTTTACTCACCGAAATAGTTTGGCTGCATTCGGATGCCCACGGAAGATTTTGAGCTCCGAGTAGTCTCCTCAAACAGGCTATAACGAGAGCCTGCGGCCAGCGTGGGGCATGCTGTACGGGAGTGCACGCGCTCTCTAAATTACACTTTTTCTGTCAGATCACGGTTCATTATGGTTGTAAATATAATTATTTAGCTAATAGCTAGAAGCTAAGCTAACAACAACACCGCAGTCAGCGTTGATCTGCCCCGGATGGGGTTACAGCGCGTATCTTCCCCCTTCTGTCGTTTCTCTGAAGAAGGTTTCACAGAGGGGGAAGATGGGCACTGTAACCCCATCCGGGGCAGATCAACGCTGACTGCGGTGTTGTTGTTAGCTTAGCTTCTAGCTATTAGCTAAATAATTATATTTACAACCATAATGAACCGTGATCTGACAGAAAAAGTGTCATTTAGAGAGCGCGTGCACTCCCGTCCAGCATGCCCCACGCTGGCTGCAGGCTCTCGTTATAGCCTGTTTGAGGAGACTACTCGGAGCTCAAAATCTTCCGTGGGCATCCGAATGCAGCCAAACTATTTCGGTGAGTAAAACATCATATTTTAACCTGGAAATGAGGACCGTGGTGTAAAAAACCGAAATTCCCCTTTAAGGTAAATGTTCTGAGGTTCAGCTTACTTGAATATATTTAATATAATGTCTCATGACGGGAAGAGATGCAACAAACATCAAGGTTGACAGAGCAGTCGCTCCAGTTCAGAGAGTCCTGGAGCCTGTTCCATTTATCAGGAGCGTAAAAGGAAAAGGCGGTCTTTCCTGATTCGCTATTCACACACACGGCGTGAACAGTCTGATGTGTGCGAGCGTGTCTGATAACTCGTACAATTAAAACTTAGAAGTGAGGACGCAGGACAGATACATAGTTTGCCAGATAGGGCTTTATAAATAAAGACAGTGTTGCTCTCTTTGAACCACCAGGGAGGGCCAGCCCACCTTTTAGTACAGTGATGTGTAAGAAACCCATCACCCGTTACAAAACGCAGAGCACTATAATATACCACATCAAGCTGCTTCAACATGGTGGGTGAGGCATGCATGTACTAACCTGACTCCGCCAGATGGGGGCGGTGTGTGTCTTGTTGTGAAAACAATGTTGCCCCCATCTGGCGGAGTCGGGTTATGCATGTACACGACATCGCCATAATCAAAAACAGACATTGGCTGAGTTTCCCAACAAAGAAGCTTCTTAAGAGTTAAGAAGCTTCTTAAGGAGTTAAGAAGCTTCTTAAGGAGTTAAAGGCCGGCTTTACCGTGGGGAATATGAATATATATTAAATCTTAAAAAATCTTAAATTTAGAATCCGTTGAAATTTTTGAAATTGCATATTCACAGCCAGAGATAAAAAAAAAAAAAAAGAAAAAAAAGAAAAAAAAAAAAATTGGCCCATGCAGCTGACGCGTTTCGCGTCATCTGGGCCAAGTCCGCCTTGCAATTTGGAGGCAATTTTTTTTTTTTTTTTTTTTTTTTATCTCTGGCTGTGAACAAGCAATTTCAAAAATTTCAACGGATTCGAAATTTAAGATTTTTTAAGATTTAATATATATTCATATTCCCCACGGTAAAGCCGGCCTTTAAGAAGGCTCCAAAGAAGTGTTTCCCAAACGCCTTCTTAACAGAAAAGAGAGGGAAAAAAAGGCTCTTAAGAAGCATCTTAACTGGAGCTGTCCACCATCTCGATGTGAGAGGTCCTCTGCGGCCCACTAGATGGCACTCTGAGCCCACCAGTGGGCCACGACCCAGTGGTTGAGAAACACTGTTGTAGAATAACCTAATCGTGGTCATGTTAAACAAGAACTTCTTCTATTAAACATTATTTATTTCTGACATGGACTGCAGTTCAAATTGCTTTATATACACAGCATACAACAAAATTGCGAGAAACACTACAGAATTTAAGCGACCTTGGGTTCTGTGAAAGGTGCTATATAAATCCACAACATTCTTATTATAAAAGGAATCCATTCTGATTAGAGGAATATAGCCTACGGTAAAACATTTAAAACACAAGTAACCATACATACAGGGGAGATTTTCAAGTGTTCCCCAATTTTAAACACTAAAGGGTGCATGAAAGAAAGGAAAAAGGGAAAAACACAAGAGGAACAGTTTTTTTGTTGTATTGTCTTGTACAATTCTGCTATTATTGTATCAATAAAGTTATCAATCAATCAATCAATCAAATCTCCTTTTGCCTGATGCGGCTGGATCTGCCAGTGTTTTGTCATTAACTCATTCTCTGCCAGGGTCATTTCGGTCTGTGTGCTCCCAGTGCCAGGATTTTGAGCATATTTCCTGATCTTCCAGGACCCACAGAATATTCTGTGCTAGGAATAAAATTACACAACATATCTCACAATAAAGCAGAGACTCTCTTCTTACCCCTTGTAAAAAACTGAAACTCTCCCATGTTTCCTTGTTTAGTTACAAGCAGTGGAAGTTAGCTTGTTTTCACTAAAAATGCCCTCCTTGGGAGATAAATATGAGAAAAAGAGGTTTTTAGTGAAGGACACCGTTTCAAGCAGAACTCTCTTTTGAGCCTTTTATTTTTTGCCTCAGTGACACATCAGACATATACAGTATTTGTTTTCCCAAATAAATAAATAAAAAATAAAAAATAAGAGAATGTATTTGAGGGAGCTGTGTCGGTCTTAGCTTGATAAAAGCATAAACAAATGGAACGAACCCTTATGTGGTCACACTCACACACTCTCTCTCTCTCTCACACTCTCACACACACACACACACACACACACACACACACACACACACACACACACACAGGAATAACGAGTGCTGTAACGTTACCTGCTGTCACGTTACCTCTCATAACTAACGTTAGCACAGAAGATCACACAATAGCTACGTTAGTGCTGTAAACTTTGAAATGTTTATGTGACACATGTTTCGCCTTGGTTGCTGGGGACGGGTGTGTGACGCGGTTTGACGCGTTTGACGTATCCATGTGATTCCCCCTCCCTTGAGTGTGACAGAGCTCTCCCTTGAGAGGGAGAGCTGGCAAGAGGAAACGTGAAGCGAGTCATGCCGGCGGCATAAGTTATAAACAATGCGTGACAATTATACTCGAATGTTGTGTGTGTGATCATTTCATCTCAAACGCGATACAAAAAATAGGCTACTTTTTACCATCGTCATCGCTCTCTCCAAGTGGCACCCATTTCTCCTCCTCCGATTCATCTAGACGGATCAGAACGCTGTGAAGGGGAGCCTTCGTCACCATGGCGCAACAACAAAAACGCCGGCGTCTTCCTCGCCATCGTCGCCATCCGAGAACGACTGGGTCGGACTCTGTTTCGCCCACAGGCACCACCCATAAATACTAAACTAGCGGGTTCCTTTTATCAGTTTGACTTGAAACAATGTCACAGGCTGGGAAAGTGTCTGATGTAATGTAAACACCCAAAACATGAAAGTACGTCCGAGTACGTCTTTGGCACAGAACGCCATTGTTAAAAGTACGTCCGGGTACGTCTTTGGCAGAGAATGAGTTAAGAAGGTGTTAAGAATGCCCCAGACCCTTCTTACAAAACCTTCTTAATGAAAGATCATCTTATCGCTAAGAAGCTTTTGAGAAACGCAGCCTTCTTAACGGAAGATAATTTTAGGCTAAGAAGCAATCGGGAAACGCATTGGCTTCGTTGGGTTCTTACGGGAGCCTTAAGAAGGGTCAAAGAAGCTTCTTAGCTAAGGTGACCAGACGTCCCCGATTTTCGGGGACAGTCCCCGTTTTTGGTGACCTGTCCCCGGCTGGAGCTGTCCCTGAAAATGTCCCCGATTTTCTACTGGCGTCTGTGGCCGATATGACTCTAGCTCTAGCAGGCTCATTCTTAAATGACCTACAGCATCCGTTGGGACCAACAATGCCATGCTACCTTGTCGGGAAGGGGGCTAAATAATGAATTTTGAAAAACCGGCATATATGGTCAATTTCAAAGGGGACCCTTGACCGTTCTCATCTCAAGATATCTGAATGAGAATGGATTCTATGAGTCAAGGTTTTGATCCAGGCATCCAACAAGTGTTTACATGTTCTGCTGCAGCTCTTTCACTAGATCTTGAACAATGAAGAAGCAATTAGGACTCCACCGAAAATACTTTTTGAGATCTGAGGCTATTCATAAAACATCCGGCGCTGTAGGTTCGGAAGGCCAGGCCAATGCTGATGGGGAACACATTGACATTTTGTAGGAGCGCGGGCCGGGCGCGTCAAATGATGTAAATTTGTTGGGCGTGGTTATTCGCTAGCTCCGTCGGGCGCTCGCCTTGTGCATGATTTTTTTTCTAACAGCGCGAGCTTCTCTCCAAACATGGCCGCTTTCAAGCCACTGAGCCCTGAACACTGAGCTGTGTTTTGTCTGTCTTGACCCATGTGGTAGGCTATAAACTTTGATTTGCAACTGTTCATTTTTAGTCATTTCACCAAGTAAATGTGTTGTGTTGAGAGCATTATTGAGAGAGATTAAAAGCATCACAGAGTAGGCTATCAGGGCTGAGAAGTAAAACGGCTATTCAGTAAAAACAAGTTTGGTGATTCCTTTATGTGCTGATGTGGGGTCGTTTGAGAGTGAAAGCGCACTCAGTACTGCACATAATAGCGTTTCATTGCGACTTTTCCACGGGCTGTTCTCACTATTTACCATTGTACAATACATGCTGATCACTTTCTGAGTATAATGGCATCAACCCCAGCGCGGGGTATGCACGGAGACTCGCGGGGCCCCACCCCCAACGAGCTTGGTCGAGTATAATTCAGCCTTTAGTCTCCAGCCACATGCCGAGAGAAGAGTTACTCAAGTCGGAAGAAACTCAGCCTGAAGAAAAACATCTGGTGACGGCCCAATAGTGCAATAGTGAAAAGTCCAGTAAAACTGCCAGCACTCACAGATAAAGTTTCAGAAATCTTTAATCTGCACAGACGTGTTTCAGCCTGTGGCTTTCCTCAGTGAGACAGTAAAAAAAATAAGATAAAAATAAATTAATCAGACAATACACAGGCATAATGTCACTGCAGTTGTGGTCTTAGCTGGTCTTGAAATAAAATCCCGAGTCCGGCTTGTGCGAGATCGAGTCAAGACCAAGGCCGAGTCCGAGACAGACCAAGACCACTGGTCTCGAGTACTCTAACACTAGTCTCCTAGTTGTATTTTTTGTGTGGCAACCTAGAGAGATTTAAAAAATCTAAGGGCTAAAAGTTTGAAGTCTTGCGGATAAGAAACAAGCTTTTCTTATCCACTGGTCTGGTTTGTATGACATGTGGAAGCTCCAAGGGGACACTAGAGGGCGTTGATTTGCTCATAACATAGTGTCCCAAAAACGTATACAAAATGACCTATAGCAAGTGCTTCCTGCATTGCATGGTGGTGCAGTGGTAGCGCTGTCGCCTCACAGCGAGAAGGTCCTTGGTTCGATTCCCGCCTGGGATGCTGTGGGCACGGAGGGTGTGTTGTCCTGGCCTGCTCCAAGGAGGAAGGACGAGCCAGGATGAGAGAAATGTGGAGTGTGAATTTCACCAGCCACTGTCAGGGTGTGTGTGGTTGTGTGACAAATAAAGACAGTTGTCTGTCCAGTTCTTCTTCTTCTTTTTAAATCAATGCAACTAGCCTACTATTGGTACTTACTACTGCTACCACCACCACTACTACTACTAGTACTACTACTACTACTAGTACTGTGTTTGTTAATGGGCCTGGCCCTTTAGACCATTGGTTCTCAAATGGGGGTCCGTGGCACACTTTGCAAGGGGGTCCGTGAAAAGTTTTCAGGAAAATAAAAGTAAAACCTTTTTTTTGTTGCAAAAGCGTCATAGTTCAACGAAAATATTGTATGCTTTAAACCTAAAATGGTTCATGGATTATATTCTAATCAAACAAACCTATCAATTTAAAAGTCAAGCATGTTACCCTGGAAACAGTTAAGCTTAGCCCAAAATCACAAATCAGAATGATGGAGTCCCAGGTATATTTTCTACCTTGTAAGGGGTCCTTGGCTGAAAAACATTGGACAACTGGATATGGCAAATGCCTGGAGTGCGAGAGGTCGCCGGATCAATACCCGCTCGAACGCTACACTAGCACTCAGGGGCGGACTGCATAATCGGGCACGTCGGGCAAATGCCCGGTGGCCTGGCCTGGCCTGGCCTGCAAAAAAAAAAAAAAAAAAAAAAAAGCAGGCCAGGCCAGGCCACTCACTGAACAGCAGGCCAGGCGCCGCCTACTGGTTTACTAGTGGTTTTATTACTTTATTCAGGGTTAAAGTGGGTGCATCTCATTGTAAAATTGGACTTGGCCCAAATCGGGCTTCAAACGGCCCAAATCTGGCTTTAAACGACCCAAATCTGGCTTCAAACGGCCCAAATTGGGCTTCAAACGGGCCAAATTGAGCTTTAAACGGCCCAAATTTTTCAGACGCCGGCACGCGTGTCGGCCCGTATCGGCCTGGCCTGCTTGGTATCTAATGCCCGGCCTCAATTATGATCCCAGTCCGCCCCTGCTAGCACTACAGGTATTTAGACTACTACCGCAAGTAGTACTACTACTACTACTACTCCTCCAGTCTACACTTTTTCTCCAGGAGACATTTGTGTTGTTTCTCTTGCAGTAGTGTGTGTTGACCAGCAGAGGTCCTCCTTGGCGAGCTCCTGTCTGTGCTGTCAGGTACATGTAGGCCTATTACCGCAGGCCTCTTCCAGTTTAGTAACTCCCTGCTTGTGGGCGTTTTGTTTTGCGGTGGAAATTTCCACTCAGCCACACTGGGCCACAGCCCAGGAAGCTGTTTCAAGGCTACAGCATGAAATATTCAAAAGACTCATCCCACGCTGACACTTCTCCATTTTGGCTTGTTGTCAGAGGGAAGAGTGTTCCAGCGGTGCAGCTCCAGTTGGGTTCAACCTACTTTAAACAGCAATTCACCTGCTAATGATGAATGTAGGCTAACTGTGCAGAGTGGATAGAAACCAATTCTCATGACCATTTTCAATATGTGAAATTGGTTTGACTCTGAAGTGAAATGAGCTCAACCCTGATGGAACAGAACAGCTCTGTTTAGAAAGCTCACATGGTTATGTCATCATGATGGTGAAACATATCAGCAAACCATTATTACTGAGCTTTATATAACATTCTGAAAAGATAAGAGTGATGCTGCAGTGACAAGGTTCTCTCCTCATAAACAGCAGTTTCAAGGTTTTCCCATTCACAGCTGTGCGCGGGCGCGTGCGTGTGTGTGTGTGTGTGTGTGTGTGAATGTGTGTGTGCGTGTGTGTGTGTGTGTGTGTGTGTGTGTGTGTGTGTGTGTGTGTGTGAGAGAGAGAGAGAGAGAGAGTGAGTGAGTGAGTGAGTGAGTGAGTGTATGTGAGAGACACTTTTAATTATGAGGCAAAAAGTCCAATCACACTTCAATAAAACTTGACACAATTATGTGCACCCTTATCTTGATGAACAATAGTTCAGTGGTTCTCAATTTGTTTCACATGAAGGACCCCTAAACTCACAAAGATTAGACCATATGAACCCCATTTGATAGGATTTTGTCCCACGGCCCCCCATATGATAATAAGATTGATGCTTTTAGATGTTTTATTACAGAAAGTGTATAAAACCCATGACCAAAATAGTCATTGTGTTACTTATGAATGGAATTATAGTGAAAATAAATGACCCCCCTTTTGGCTGGGGACCCCCTGGAAGCCCCTCAAGGACCCCCGGTTTGAGAACCACTGCATAGTTAATGTGATATTTATTCCCTGGGGTTACTATGGAAACTCTACTTCTCACATTTCACACATTTTCATCTTGAGTCCTGCTTAGTTTGGACAAAATAAGCGCACCAATCTGCCTGGCGTGACAGTTTCACTTGCTTCAATACAGTCATACTAAACATCTGTGTGCCTTATACCTTCAGAAAAAGGCCATTTTAAGAGTGAGTATGAGACTTAAATGGAGACTTATTTTAAGTATGCTCTGCACATTATACGGCCGACACAGACCATGCATTTTGATTCCGAGTGTTTATCTGAATAAACTCGACCAGACTGACTAGGCTAGACTAGACTGTTAAACACCACATTATACAAGTATGTAGGCTATTATCTAACACAAATTGTATGTCTGGGCCAGAAAATGAGTTTTGAAGGCCAGAAATCTCAGCACCTGGTGAAGGAATCATGCAGTCATTGATCCAGCAACCCTATCAACCGTCTACAGATATACATTTATTATGATCTGTTTGTGCTGTGGGACAGTAACATTTTGACTTGTACTTGTAAAAAGTGTTTTATATCCCTCTTCCCTGCCAGTAACTTTGATATAGCCCTCCCTCTCTAATGTTATTGATTCATTATATAAAATCCATAATAATAATAATAATAATAATAACAATAACAGCAATAACAATAATACACGACACCGAGTTGGACCTCTGACGTTACACGAAAGAAGAACAACAATAATAATGTTATTATTATTCTTAATAATAATACTAATACTAATAATACTAATATTATTATTATTAATACTACTACTACTACTACTACTAATCATAATCATAATAATAATCATACTAATACTAATACTACTACTACTACTACTACTACTACTAATAATTCATAATGTCCAGCAGGGGAATGTTAATGAAAGTATGAATTACATTTACCATGTAGAAATCCCTTGGCTTAAAGTTGAGAGCAGGTATATATGGCTTCCATGGCCGATATACTTCACTGCACTAGACCCAGGGCACCTCCAGAGGGCTCAAGTCAACACTGATGTCTGGCATCCTATAGACAGAAGAAGTGGCTGGTTCAGGTGATCCGCCCCAGGCAACGCACGGTTGTGCAACAGGGTGAGCAACTGAAGGCATGTAGCAACAATGTGGCTATTCTCCTCAGCGCTTGACGTCAGCGGTGACTGTCCACTGCATACTGTGGTTATGACCTTAGCTCCAACAGGCTATTCAGCAGTTTGTTGCACAACAGGCCTTGACGTGAGCACCAGTGGACGAGCTACTGAACGAATGAATACATGATCTGAATGAATGAATACATTATCTGAATGAATGAATCTAATTAAGTGTTTGTGATATACTAGGCAATTCTTCAGGACATGCAGATGAGCAATTCTCCCCACAAGAGGCAAGAGTGAGGTGAAGGGTCAAATACTTATTCTGATGTTTCCTGGCAAGAATGTTCATACATTATAATGCATTTAGGGCAACTCCTTGTCCTTGATGAGTGTTTAATTAATTAATTGATTGGTTGGTTAGAAATTTAAAGTAAATAAGATAATACAACATGGCTTACTTCCACTGTATCCCTTGAATGAGGGTCTTAGCCATAACTGCCCATTTTTAGCCATTTTTCTAGTTAAAGCTGCACTCTAGTTACTATGTGATATGAGAACACGATGCAGCTTCCACTCTGCTGCTGCTAAAAAATAAAAAGTAATCAGTCCAGTATCACAGTCAAACATTTGTATATTTTATTAGATAAACAAAAATATTTTGGATTTTACAATTCAAACAAGGAAGTACACTGAGTAGATCAAAAGCTAGAGCCATTTGAAAGGGCAAAAAACGATGTACAGGGACATTCATCTCAGTTGACATTCACCTGAATGACTTGCCTGAATAGAGCATTTGACAGAAGGGGCGTTCCTGCTAAAGTCAAACATCTTGGCTTATGGAGGTGAGTGGTGGTGAAGACACAGCAGTTGATGTGTTCTGAGGCTGAGGAGCAGTTGTGTTCAAATGCTGAACACAACAGACGTGCCCAAATTCTTCCCACTGAAGGGCCAGAATGATTCTGGATGGACGGCCGTGGGCTAAAAAAATAAATGTTGACTTGATGTCATGTAAAATGACATCAAATGACATTATTTTAGAAACAATGTACATTTTAAAACTAAAATAGGTCTTCTAGTTTCTTTATGATGAAAGTATCATCAAGCTAGTTTTAAAAATGAGCCCGCCACAGCCTCTGAAAGACAGTATTATTGTCAGTGATATGTTTTTTCCAAACCCATGGAGGGCCAAAACAAACCATGGTCAGCCATGGTCAGTGTTGGGGGTAACTCATTACCAAAGTAATATATTACATGTAATATATTACTTTTAGCAGACTGGTGTCCTGGTGTCTCCAACACTGGCCATGGTTTAACTGTAGTTGATTTGCACAAAATAAAAATATGTAAAGAAATACAGAAAACAGAACAGAAAGAAATGGCGTCAAAACTCAATGAGATCTCGAGGACGACAGGTACAACACAGAGCTTCATCATCTATAACTGAAACGATGCTCACATCCACGTCAATGATATCAAACATTTCACAGCAGCCAAACCAGACGGCCATCTTTAATCAGAGAGCGCCCCTTCTGTCGCGTGTCATTCTGTCACGTGTCCTTCTATATCGAACAATAAAATATATTCAGTGGAACAGAGTCGTCAACTAACGTTACGTAAACAGAACGAGAAAGCAAGCCGGTTGCAAAATCACCAGAAACATGAGCGCAAAAATGTGGTTGTTGGTGTTGTCAAGGTTGACAGTCTGGTGTATGTTGTGTGTAGCCCGATGTGGGGCCGACCTGACCAAAGTTCAGGCCTGGCTGAAATGCATTAAATAAAAAGTATAAAAAAAAAAAAAGAAACATGAGCGCATGTGAAGCTGTATATTAACATTAAAATAACATTTGTATTTACATAAAGAAGAGATATCGTTGGCATCACCCTTTAAACAGAGTTTTTTTTTTGTATCTAGCTGTAAGCATATTAAGCATTTCATTCAGTAATAAGATATCATTTAGACATTCAGAGAAATAAATAAATACATCTAATGGCTGTTCCTACAAAGGGTGCATGAAGGCGAGTCAGCTCCACATGTTTGCTTACAAAATAATTACATTTGTGATGATAGAAAAGAGAAAGATTTTTTTTTATACAGTATATTGACAGATTGATTATTAGGTAGCAATGTTTTCCCTTTCTGTAAGATATAAAACATCATAGAATGAAACCCTATTTGGATACATCACAGACACAGGTAGAGAAAGCTGATCGTATCCACTGACACACTTCCTGTGCCCTGACTATTGCAAATACAACAAGCAGAACTGTTTTGACAGACATGCATAGGCTGTTGTGGAAAGTCAAACAGGAGGATCGTCCTGACGACCGTGCTCGCTCACTCAAGTTTCTTCAATTACAAAAATGTAATTGACCTCGTAACTCTAAAATTGAAAAGAAGGCTGTTGAAATCTAGGAATTGAATTGAGCTGACAAAATGTTACTCTCAAAGAAAGACGGTTTTAGTGATTTCTTTTTTTTTTTTTGCACGAAGGAATGCATGAAACAACCCACATAACAGAAGCATAAATGACACAAATGACAACTAGGTAGGACAAGTAGCTTGGTTTGTTGAAGCTGCTGGTGGTGGTGGGCCTGCGTAGCTTGTGGGGCACCTGGAAAACTTCCGAGCTCAAGCTCTTTGAAGCCCCCACCCCCCACCCCCACCCCCACTCCCACTCCCACCGGATGCTTCTGAATCCGGTGTAAACCAAGCAGGCCTGAGCGGACAGAGAAACGGTGAACGCAGTGTTTGTTCCAGAGTACGTTTTGTTTGGCTGTAAACGGCAACGTGTGTGTGTGCTTGTCTTCAGTAGGATTTCCCGTGACCCCCCAGCTGCTACTAGGCTTTGTGGCAGTAAATGTCCTTGAGAGCTTTCAGCTCTTCAATCAGGGTCTTGTTTTGGTTTTCCAGCACGGCCACGCGGTTTTCCAGACACTTCACGTACTCCTTCTTTTTCCTGCGGCACTCGCGCGCTGCCTCCCTGCAGAGGAAAGGGGGGGAAAGATGCGGTTTGAGTCTTGGGATGAAGACATAGCTACCGCTACACACATAGCTAACGCTACACACATACCGGTAGCTAACATAGTGAACGCTACACACATAGCTAACATAGCTAACGCTACACACAAGACACAAGCAATGCACAATCCCATTGAAGACATAGCTAATGCTACACACATAGCTAACATAGCTAATGCTACACACAAGACACAAGCAATGCACAATCCCATTGAAGACATAGCTAACGCTACACACATAGCTAGCATAGCTAATGCTACACACAAGACACAAGCAATGCACAATCCCATTGAAGACATAGCTAATGCTACACACATAGCTAACATAGCTAATGCTATACACAAGACACAAGCAATGCACAATCCCATTGAAGACATAGCTAATGCTACACACATAGCTAGCATAGCTAACGCTACACACAAGACACAAGCAATGCACAATCCCATTGAAGACATAGCTAACGCTACACACATAGCTAACATAGCTAACGCTACACACAAGACACAAGCAATGCACAATCCCATTGAAGACATAGCTAACGCTACACACATAGCTAACATAGCTAACGCTACACACATAGCTAGCATAGCTAACGCTACACACAAGACACAAGCAATGCACAATCCCATTGAAGACATAGCAAACGCTACACACATAGCTAGCATAGCTAACGCTACACACAAGACACAAGCAATGCACAATCCCATTGAAGACATAGCTAACGCTACACACATAGCTAGCATAGCTAACGCTACACACAAGACACAAGCAATGCACAATCCCATTGAAGACATAGCAAACGCTACACACATAGCTAGCATAGCTAACACTACACACAAGACACAAGCAATGCACAATCCCATTGAAGACATAGCTAACGCTACACACATAGCTAACATAGCTAACGCTACACACAAGACACAAGCAATGCACAATCCCGTTGAAGACATAGCTAACGCTACACACATAGCTAGCATAGCTAACGCTACACACAAGACGCAAGCAATGCGCAATCCCATTAAGACATAGCTAACGCTACACACATAGCTGTGTAGCATAGCTAATGCTACACACAAGACACAAGCAATGCACAATCCCATTGAAGACATAGCTAACGCTACACACATAGCTAGCATAGCTAACACTACACACAAGACACAAGCAATGCACAATCCCATTGAAGACATAGCTAACACTACACACATAGCTAACATAGCTAACGCTACACACAAGACACAAGCAATGTACAATCCCGTTGAAGACATAGCTAACGCTACACACATAGCTAGCATAGCTAACGCTACACACAAGACACAAGCAATGCACAATCCCATTGAAGACATAGCTAACGCTACACACATAGCTAACGCTACACACATAGGTAATGCTACACACATAGCTAACATAGCTAACGCTACACACAAGACACAAGCAATGCACAATCCCATTGAAGACATAGCTAACGCTACACACATAGGTAATGCTACACACATAGCTAACATAGCTAACGCTACACACAAGACACAAGCAATGCACAATCCCATTGAAGACATAGCTAACGCTACACGCAAGACACAAGCAATGCACAATCCCATTGAAGACATAGCTAACGCTACACGCAAGACACAAGCAATGCACAATCCCAGAGAGCTAGCAGACATTTTATCCTCTTCCACACAGCCTGGAAACCTGACGAATCTGTGAGCTCATTTTTATTCTGGCAGAGGCGTCTGGCCCCGCCCCCCTTCCATTCCAACACATTTCTACCCGGCGTGGATACTGCCGAGCCAATCACAGCCCCTCCCATTACACGGCTTTGTTTAATGCTCATCTGATTGGTCAATCACGGCATTCCACCTCTGTTATTTCTGTATAGCAAACCGCTGCTAGTATGAATGCTGTTCTGATAGACTCTGGGGGACCACGTCCAGTCATATCAGTCCATAGAAAGATGTCTTACATAATGACGGAAAACATTGTTCACACTGGAATAGCATTTAGGGTTATTAGCTATGATATCTAAATGCTTTTCTTGTCATCACATCTACATTTATGAAATACTGTGCAAGTGCATTTCTTTCTCAAATAACTTTATATACTCTATTATAGTTTTTGGAATGAAACTCATCACATTTTCTCATCTTTCTCTGTGCGTGCACACACACACGCACGCACGCACGCACGCACGCACGCGCGCGCACACACACACACACACACACACACACACACACACACACACACACTCTCTCTCTCTCTCTCTCTCTCTCTCTCTCTCTCTCTCTCTCTCTCTCTCTCTCTCTCTCTCTCTCTCTCTCTCTCTCTCTCTCTCTCTCAATGTCCCTATGATCCCTATCAGAGGCTATAGGAATGTTATTGTTTTGGGGTTTTGCTCCATTTTTCTCCTTGATGAGACTTGATGTTATTTCTATGTTTGTCGTCTTGATATCGGTTTCTCTCTCTTGATCTTTGGAGGCGAGATGATTTTCATAACCTTGCTAGCCTCGCCCATAAGGTCAATTTATCTTTCTCTCTTCCTCTGTTTTGACTTTGAGCTTTTAATCGTTTGTGCTAATAACTGGAACACCAATACAATACAATCCCTCCACCTGGTCCTGCTGGGTCTTACCTGTTCTTCATGAGTCGGACCTCCCTCTTGCGGGTGACCTCTTCGGGGCGGTGCATCGGCGGGCTGTGCATGGCGCCCGGCGAAGCCGCCATCACAATACTCTGAGTCAGGCCCGAGTTGGGCGACCGCAGCTGGTAGGCTGTATCTCCGGTGGCAGCTGTGGGAGGGGGACAGAACCATTGAGATTTAAAATGTAGTTATTTTAAATGGGACAGTGCAATGAAGATTTAAAATCAAATCGCCACCAGGCTCATTTTCATCTGTTGTCCCTTGGCAGGTTGATGTCACCGTAAAAAAAGAAGAAGAGAGAATAAAATCATCATAACCATTCAAATTAATTCACAGTACAAAAACAGCACATTCTACCAAATCACTGGTACTGTGTTCCAGATCTGACTATTCTGACCAAACTTTTTCTAAATTAGACAGTCACCTCTAGATCAATGTCTCATTCCTGTAGATTTTCATTGCATTTTGCTGCCCTGTTTTGTATTTTTCGTGTGCTAGTAATAACGGGATACTTTGTTAATCCGTGCCCCGTACCACAGGGAGGTCAAGGACACACGGTTTAAGGACAGACTCAGTGTTGTTGACTTCCTGCCTGCTGTCAAATCTTTTCCGTTTTATTCACTGGTTCTACCACTGTGTGTTTTTTTCTTCTCCCATTTGATCACTGTAACGCTCTCGCAATCACACAGTGTTTCATCATATCCCCCTCAACAACAAACATGCAGGGATTTGAGCAGAGGGGACAGAGGGGACAGAGGGGACAGAGTGGACAGAGGGGACAGAGGGGACAGAGGGGACAGAGGGGACAGGTTCAGCCGACCGCTCCTTATCCACTCTATACCTCCTGCTTGAAGAGGTGCATTTCCTCTTAGCCGGGCTGCCTTATTTGTTCTCGAGTGACCTGCCTGGTTACAATAAGTTTGTCTTTCCCATCAATTTGTGTGCCTCTTAGCGGTGTTTACTGTGCAACCGCCCCGATATTATAATCGCCCGCAGAGAGCCGACAAAAATTGAATTTCTTACGTGACACAGTTTGTTTCAAGACATAGTGCAAAGTGAATTCATCTAATGAGAAGGTTCTGGTTAAGCTGCATAAAAGAGGATGGGGAACGGTGGCTGTCGCAATGCAAGGCCGTCCGTCGCCTCATCCCGGGAAGGTCATGGGTTCAATTCCCATCTGGGCGGTTGGAGCGACCACACCAGGATGACATCATAACTGATGATGGCATGGAGTTTCCCGACGACGACTATCATGATGTCACAGATGATATCATCCCTGGCCCATGCCTTGGGCGAAGCCGGCTGACATCATCATCGGTGATGTCAGACCTCCTCTGCATCCTGTGTTCTAACCGACACCTGAGGGCGAGCGCCAGCTAATAACGATGACTCAACCTATACAAACAGTCATTTCCAGTCCGGTCCTCACAAATCTTCTCAACACTAACTGAATTGAATTTTAGTTTCCTGTTTGTTTTGATCTAACAGTCAGGTGGCTGCAGTGGAATGAGACAAAACTTCTCAAGGAGGAGAGTCAATATACCTCTCTGACCGAGCTCAAGTCCCCCCAGCCCACAAGTTTGGCTTGTTGGTGAACTTGTCTGTTAAGTGATGAAAACACCAAAATAAACCACGAGTCTCCTGTAGATTGTCTGCTACGGTGCTCCATGCCAGAGATGCTCACAGGTCATTTTTTGCAAGTCCATGTCAAGTCTCAAGTCTTTGGTCACAAGTCCATGTCAAGTCTCAAGTCTTTGGTCACAAGTCCATGTCAAGTCTCAAGTCTCTTATGGATGAACATTCTATCATCTGCTGCATGTCATCCAGTCTGCTTAGAGCACTGCATAGCTAAAACTGAGGAAGCATGCAATGCACTGTATTATCCTCACACCTTTATCTATAAGCATACCGTATCAGCAGTGATTAGATGACATTAGTAGACATTTCATTAATGCACCAAATAAAAATAAAATAAAATAAAATAAAATAATTATTTATAATTATAATTATTTATAATATTAACATTATAAATAATATTAATATAATAATAATAATGATGATGATAATACTAATAATAATACTAATAATAATACTAATAATAATAAAAAAGATTGTTCACAAGTCCCAAATCTCAAGTCCAAGTCAAGTCTCAAGTTTTTGAGGATGAGTCTCAAGTCAAGTCTCAAGTCACTGTGTGTGCGCGACTCAAGTGCGACTCAAGTTCAAGTCCAAGTCCCCATCTCTGCTCCAACACTTTAGCACACACTATGCTGAGTGACTGTAGGTGAGCATTCTCTAAAGAGTAAAATAAACTTGGAGTCGCTCCAAAGCTAAAAGGAAAGTAATCTTATGTGATAGCCTATACAGCAGAACTTTACATTGTCAGTTGTGTGGGAGATTGGTAGAATTGACATGAAATATGAACTAAAAATAACAGGTAGAAATCACTGCACAGCAGATGAATAATATCACTTGAAACATTCCCAAAACATACATCAGTCATATTGTTCTATGTTCTTAGAATTTTCAAATCTACAGACCATATTTATTATAAAAACCAACAACTTCTTTTAAGTCTATACTTTCTTTGGATAAAGCTAACGGCCTACTCTCACACAACGAGGAGTATGCTTAAAGTGTTAGTATAATCTACCAGGGAGGATTTCTGTTTTTATATTCTCATCACTTAATTGCTAATTTTAGAACCATTCAGCACCCTCTGAAAATGAGTAAATTCTCCAGCATGCCTCAAGTGTACCTAACCTGTACCAAGGTGTGGAACACATCATCATCTCTGTGCTAGCATGGGTACAGGCAGCATCATGGTACGTTTACACAGTCGTCACAGGCTACGCCTCTGGTGACCCTCACCCCTGATGTCCCACTGACCAGAGATAAGCCAATGTTATGTCATGATCACCTTCAATCAGCTTGACCAGAGAGCAACTCACAGTCCATTTCACTGATTTGTTTATGCCATAAAAGACTAGAAAGCAGTGAGTTACATATTGTTATTTATATCTCTAGTGCAGTGGTTCTCAAATGGTTCTCAAATGGGGGTCCAGGGACCCCCAGGGGTCCGTGGCACTTTGACAGGGGGTCCGCGAAAAGTTTTCAGGAAGAATTTTGTTATACTTTAAATCTAAAATGGTTCATGGATTACATTCTAATCTCAAACCTATCAATTTAAAAGTCAAGCATGTTACCGTGGAAACAACTAAGCTTAGCCCAAAATCACAAATCAGAATGAGGGGGTCCCCGGTATATTTTCTATCTTATAAGGGGTCCTTATATATATATAAAAACATTTGAGAACCTCTGCTCTAGTGGATGCTAAAAGATGCTGACACTGGAGGAGGGCCTTCTCTCATTCAGCTGATGTTCTCATCCAGAGCAATTTACAAAGAGTGACCAAGAAGTTTAGTGTCTGTCTCTAATTCTGTGACTTTCTCATCGCTGATGAGTCAGTGCCCAGGTGACGTCTCTGAGTGCCCAGGTGACGTCTCTGATGAGTCATTGCCTGAGTGAAGTCACTGATAAGGTCATTGGCCGAGTGACGTCGAAATGCCGACACAGTTGCGTTCTACCTATATAGACATAGGACTCTT